>NW_005871582.1:320592-344234 GCF_000147115.1 Myotis lucifugus | reverse complement strand
AGTCCGGGGAGGGGTGCCGGGTGGGGCGTGGGGGTGGGCAGCGCCGACACGGCCCGGAGTGCGCTGCCACCCTCCGTGATCCTCCTGCCAGAGGCCGGGGCCGCCCGGGAGGCCCGCGCCACGGGGGCGGGGGGCAGGGCAGCGGGCAGGGATGGGGGGGGGCGGCTGGGGGCCCCCTTTTCTGGGCATGCGGAGGCCGGCCCTTGTTCCCCTCTCTTCCCCCTCCTTGGTCTGAGTTTGTGCCCAGGCACCAGGAGGGTATTTCCTCTGACTTTTTCACCTCCCCTCCTCCCTGTCCCCCGGAGACTTGCATCATCACTTCCTAAATTATAATCCCGGTGCCTCATTGACTTTTAGGAAGCTGTTCACACGTCACCCTTTTTTAAAAATCGAGAGCAGAGTCCAGGCGGAGGTAAAGTTGTAAGACAGTTGAGGCCTCACCTTTATTTAAAACACATTTCGGAAGATCTGTAAAATTTCCTTGTCAAAAAAACAAACAAAACTCAAGTCAGCCTGGCTTGGGGAACTTGAGGGTCTATTGGCTCCAATTCCCTTCTATCCCCATTAAAAAAAAAAAAAAACACAATGAAAATATTCACATTGGCCAGCCTATATTATTACTTGGCCATCCTGGTTTAGAGTTGAAAATGTGAGGTGAGAAATCAACTTTCCCACCCACAGTTTAAATTGGAGGACTGGAGCTTGATGGCTTGACACGTTTCTCACCTAACAGGTGCCTGGGTAGGACCTGAGGACTCTGCTTCTGTTGTAAGGAAACTGTAGACTTCAAAGGCCAACTTTTGTGATTGAGACCTTTCTTATTTTTATTTTATTTTCCAAGGACTCGGTATATTTGGAGGTGCACAGAGGCAGTAAGGAAATGATTATTTCTGGGGAGGACATCTTGGGAAGATGTATTTATTTTATCTTTCCTAACTTTCCGAACCTAGGAATGGTTAAGGTAGAACCTAAGGCAATGATTTTGGGAGTGCAGACAAAGATTACGAACTGTATCTTAATGTAGATTTCTGTGAAATGTGTCAAATCCAAGGGTTATGACGAAGAAAGAGAGTCTTGTTTTCTCATCTTTCTGCCTTTTATCAAGAATTTCCCGGTGGGAAGGACATTAGTAAAAAGTACGTTGTGACATTACCAAAGGTTCTGAAGTTGTGAAAGTATTTTAGGCTTTATAGTCTTCCCTTCTTTTTGATTTGAAAATAATAATTGGGTTATTTGCTAAGTGCTATCTCGGATAGTCTAACTCCTGCAAGGACCTTAGGAAATCTTATCTATGTAGATGAGGAAGGAGGCTTAAAGAGAAGAAGGTGGATAACTTGCCCCTTGCATACAGGGAGTTCAGGGTTGAGCTGGTGAACTCTTTGGAGTGCTTAGTACCGTCATGTTTATGACATCAGTCTGCAGCCCTGGAAAACTCTGGTGTCACAAGCCTCAGATTGTAACTCATTATAAGACATGTGGCTCAAAGAAAGTAGTTGCCAATGGCAATGAATGCCTAGTATATATCAAAGTTCTATTTCCTGGCAACATGTTTATGTCCTTGGGACCATTGTCATGAGTGGAACCCTCATTGAAAGACTTATATCAAGACTTAAAAATTAAGGAATTGGAGTAGCCCTTTTCCCTTTTCTCCCTTTAGACAGCAGAATTCTGTGTAATGCCAAGAGTTTGGTAGTAGCAAAGTGGGATAGTTAGACTGATGCCATACTTGGCCTATATAAGCAATCAGGACTTTTTTCTTGATATTTCAGCCTGAAATGTTGAACTGCAATTTGCCTAACAGGAGTAGTGACCACAAAACTAACATTTTTATGATGAAAAGTGTTCTTTTTAATATGTAAAGTTTTAACCTTTTCTAAAGGTGTTTGTAGGCACCTGTGTAGTTTGCATTTTATACCAAAGTATAATGAAATTACTGCCTAGTTTCCATCATATCTTAACTGACTTTGAACATGTTTTCTTTATTGCATGGATGACATTCATATTATGTTCACTAAACTTAGAATATATTAAATTTTTTTCTTTTTTATTGTCTGAAGTTCTACATATGTCTCCTTTTTCCCGATTGTCAAAATTTTTTGAGTGCCTTTGATATAATGGTGGACAAAGGGACACTGGCCCCATTCGCTGGGATCAGGGAGCTCCCAGAGTAGAAAAGTAAAGTGACAGTTACAAATCAATGTGGGAGGTAGAGGAAGGTATCCTGGAGGAGGTGACACCAGCCAAGTCCTGTAGGAGAGAATGGAAATAGGGAGAAGAGTGTTGGAGGCATTGGTGAAGGCCTGGATGTGGGAGAGAGCACTACACATTTGAGGACCTCAAAGTTCATTGGGGTCGATTGGTAGGGATCACCTGAAGATGAAGCTTAGATGGTGAGAGCAATTGATAATGCAGGGCTCCAAAGGTGATGCTTAGGACTTTGGACTTTTATCCTGATGCTTTTATCCTGAGGAGTTATTGCAGAACACTGAGTGGGTAGTGATGTGATTTCCTTTAATGTGAAAAACGATTGGATCATCTCATGAGTGGCCTGGGTGTGTGGCTGTGGTTTATGAGTCTGTATGAATATGATGTATTATGTAAATTTGTGGGGTGTTACCAGGTTAACACAAGACTTATCAGGAGGAGTAATACAGGGCAGTGATGATGGTGGCCTGTACTGGTATAGTGGCCAAGGAGAATGGAGAGAAATAGATAGATGTGAAAGCCATTCAAGAGGTATCTCTTGCCTTTTCCTTTCATGAAAATGAAGATGTGTCTAAAAACTTCAGTCAGCATTGCACTCTGGGAGCTGTAGGTCTATAAAGTCAGCTAGCCAGAGCCCACACCCAGTGCTTTGCAGAGGAGCCTCTCCGCAGAATGTTCTGGCACCAACAGACTGAAGGCATTTCCTTTAGGATTGCTTTTTCTCTCCAGTGACTTAGGCTGAAGGACTTACTGTCCAGCATTGTCTAGTCATGACACCAATCAGTGGGGCTTGGTTAAATAGAGCTTTGGGGTCTTTCTGTGGGAACATAATTAGAAAGGAGAATGCCAAGAGGGCCATATGATGCAAATGTGTTAGTGTTTAGAACACATGAAGTTTCTAGTTCTCTCCCTCTTGGTTTATATTGTGTAATTGTATGCAGGTAATTTTTGAACCATTTTATAGATAGGCCATCTTTCTGTTGGAAAACTTCGCTATCTTGTTGAAAATGTACCTGTTTGTAAAACTTGGAGGTTGTTTGCATAATAATACAATGTTTTTAGGGTTAAAGACCATAAACACCCCCCCCCCCCAGAGACTTAAAACTTTTAGTGAAATATGAACATTTTCTTACTTATTTTAGGTAATCAACTAGTTATGCAAAATACAGAACAATTTATAATTGTCAAGTATGGAATGACAGTCAATTAGTACTTTTTCTTTAGTTGAAATATACATATATAGAAAAGCACTTTTAAACTATACAGATATAAGTGATATTAGTTGAAGCTACATTTTAAATTGTTTGGATGTTTAAAATGTACTGAGGCACTTGGATTTTTCACAGATATTTTCAAAAGTTGTCGATAGAGCAGATCTAGAATATTGTAAAAAAGACAGGAAGAAGATTAAGACAAGAATATACTGAGTGTATTATAGGATAATAGAAAGGATGTTTAGGTAGGTTGAGGAAAGATGGATTTTTTTCTCTCATTCTACTTGTTTAAGTATAAAAATTCAGTTACTATTATTTAATACTTTGCTTTTCATTTGGAGACAATCTATCGCAATGTAATTTTATGAAAACTTTGGGAAGTACTATTTCTTCTGTAAATAAGTTTTTAGACAAATGTTCAGTCTGGTATTAGAGAGTAATGGAGTATTTAAATAAGGGATTTAATGGGTAAACTGTTAATTGTTTTGATAAAAAAAGAAAAGAAGCCTTTCTAATGAATCATTTCATAAAAGAAATATTAGGCCAATATTTATTTTTTAGGAAAATAGATTTTATTGGTATTTCACCTTTGTGATCTATTCTGTTGAAGCATTGTACTTACTAGATCTGCTAGATAATTGATATATTTTATTTATTTATTTATTTATTTATTTATTTATAGAATAGAGCACTGCTTTCTTTTTGTTTTATTTTTTCCCATCACCACTTATCCACTCTTTGCCCTCTTCCACCTCCACCCCCTCCCCTATCACGACACTGTTGTCCGAGTTCTTTTATTTATTTTTTAAAAATATTTTTATTGATTTCATAGAGGAAGGGAGAGAGAGACAGAAATACCAATGATGAGAGAGAACCACTGCCCAGCTGCTTCCTGCACCCCCCCACTGGGACTGAGCCAGCAACCTGGGCATGTGCCCTTGACTGGAATTGAACCTGGGACCCTTCAGCCGGCAGGCTGATGCTCTATCCACGGAGACAAACAGGCTTTTTCACTAAATCCTACTCCCCAACCTCACCAAGAGGTGTCTGCCTGTTCTTTTATCTATGAGTCTGTTTCTAGATAATAGATGTATTTTAAATAAAGATAGGGTTATGTAGAGATCAATAGTTTTCTCACAAAAATAAATTCTATTCCTGAAATGATTCCTAGTAGAAAGTTGATTGAACATATAACATAATTTGTTTATTCCATTTTACTTTTGAGAATCACAAGATAATTGAGTTACTTTAAATAGAATTTACATACATATCTATATACCTATTTTCTTTTTCTTCTGAGCCTAGTCTTTGGGAATTAATATTGATCTCTGTTTCTGTCACTTTGTGAGTCATCTGGCTAGTGTGCTTGGCTCCTAAGCAGTGTGTGGCCCTCACACTGAGTTTGAATCTTCAGTCTCTGTCTCCTAATTGGAACATGTTGCCACACTTCAACCAGCTTAACCTGGGCTTTCAAGTTTGTGAGATACAGCATGAATCACTAGTTAATCGGAATGTTCATTCCAATGATGTCACTAATTATCCCTTGATTATAAAACCCCCTTAAACATTCTCTTAAAAACAAAGCAGCTTGTTTGTGCAGTTTTTCTTTTCATCTTTGAGTTTTGTGTGCACCTGAAGATACAACATGATTTAAATGAACTAGTCACTGTCAGTGTTTATCTACTTGCTCCGTTTTCTTGATTACATTTGGGGTATCCAGAAAATAGGAAATTTGCCCCTTTTATGTGATGGAACACAGCGAGATAATTTTTTAAAAAAGAAAACATGGTCTTTATCTACATGGTTTGAGGTAGTAGCTTTTTAGAGTTACATCCATTTAACATATATAGGATATTTGGCTCCTCTGGTATTATCCTCTTTTCCTCCCCATTCACCTTTTCCTCCAAAAAAAAGAGGAGAACCCAATACTTTAAGCCGTACAGAAAAGTTTTGACTAAAATTTTTAAAAATGATCCTTAATAGTATTAAAGTTAGCATTGGTTTTCACAAATTAACTTTTTTCTAGCTGGAAAAATTAGAGGGTTAAGAATTTTTTGAAATGAGTGAAGTCCATTAAAAAAAACCCCTAATGTATTAAATGTTATTTACTGAGAATAGAGTGAGAATTAATATAATTTGAATTTTTTATTAGGTTGTAAGGAGGTTGTATCTGTGCAAAGTGATGCAAAGTTTTGAAATCCTGTAATATAATTAAAATTGAGGTTAAAAATTCTTTTTTCTTTTTAAAAAATCCTCACCCGAGACTATGTTTCCATTGATTTTAGATAGAGATGGAGGGAGGGGGGGAAAGAAAAACAAACATGGGATTGGTTGCCTCCCATATTCACCTTGCCTCCCATATTCACCTTGCCTCCCATATGCTCCCTAACTGGGGATGGAACCTGCAACCTAGGTATGTGCCCTGACTGGGAATTGAACGTGCAACCTTTTGGTGTAGGGGAAGACATTCCAGCCAACAAAGCCACATAGAGGAAGCGACTGGTCATAGCTCAACACTTTAATAATTTTAATGAAACACTTAAAAAATCATCCAGATTCAGGCTAGTTGGATGTTGTAGGACTTTGTGTCAGAGTGGTTTGCAAAAGAGGACCTTCTTCCCAACTAGGTGGATGACACTGATGTCACTCATTTCTACTAGGGGCTTTGAGAAACAGGCTGATTCTACTTTGGGCTGGGTCCCTACATAACAAGATTACATTGCTGAATGGGATATTTAGGCACAAGGAAGAACTGTCCTGTATGTGTTAAGTGTGGGAGAGAGGTTAAGCACCTTTATTTGAAGTGTTTATTGTTCAGAATCTAAGACCCTATTTTAGACTTGTGCTGGCCAGCGTGCTAGCCACCAGCTAAATGTAGCAATTTAAAATCATACTGATTAAAATTAAAAATAAAGATTCAGTTCTTCAGTCACATAGCTACATTTTAAGTACTCACTAGCTCAAGAACTAGTGACTACTCTATTGAGGAACACAGATATAGAACACTTCATTCTCCCAGAATGTTTTGTTAGACAGTGCTGTTCTAGAATGTTGACCAGATAGGCAGCCAGGGTATTCAAGATTATTTTCTTTCCAGTTTTTTGAGATATAATTGACATTCAACCTTATTTTCTTCTGAGTGCTCCAGATCCTGTTTTCTTATATTTTGAAAATAAGGGATTTGTCTAATTTAACGGTTTCTTTCCAGCTCTAACACGATATTTTATTTACATTGGGGAAGCAATGCTATTGTTAATCCATATTACGGGGAAGTGCTCTTTTGATCAGTTTTGGGAACTAAAATTGCAGTACATATTAGTCTATAATTTGAACATTTCTTTCATGTTCCCTTTTGAGTCAATCATTTTTGCTCTTTTCTTCACACTATTTAACTGGCAATCTCAGAGGTCTATGAAGGGAGATGTTGGACTAATAGAGAATCATGTTCTTTTTCCCCTGGTACTTTTGTAGAGGAATGATATTTGTTTTCACAAATGTAAATTTCACATGGCAGCTGTTGATATGTGATTAGGAATAAATGCATTAGATTTCCTGGAAAATTTAAGCCTCTAAAAATTTAAGAGGAAGATGGAGTGTATTGGAATATCCAGCAGCAGTGGACAAAACCAGAGTGATCTGTGACATACCAGGCTGAGGGAATGGCACAGATGAATGACAATGACAGGGGTCAGAACTGCAAGTAGTGATGGACATCTGAGGTTGTGGCTGCAGCTGCTAACCAGAGGAAGGAAGAATGCGGATAGGAAGAAGATGCATTACTAGCTAACAGCAACTGTTCATTCAGCTGTACCAGATGTCCTGAATCATAGGCAGGTGCTATTTTGTATTAGGGCAAAAGAATGTCCTGGGAGAGGTCATTGATGCAGTTTGCTACCACTCTGGCCTTGGGCGGGGAGGGCAGACCACACCACAATATTTTGTGTTTCAAGTTTGTGGACAGACTATTTAAGCCTCATTGTAAACAGTGAGGTTGGTGATATACCTGGGATCTTTTGAGGAGTGCCTTTTCTCATTTATTTCTGCTGTAGTGGAGTAATGTGTAGTAAAAGGTGGTGATGTCTTATCTACTTCTTACACTCTGGTAAGGTGAAGTGCATTTATATAAAACTAGAGGCCTGGTGCATGAAAATTCATGCACTGGAGGTGGGGGGGGGGGTCCTTCAGCCCAGCCTGCCCCCTCTCACAGTCCAGGAGCCCTCAGGGGCAGGAGGCGACCCAGCAATCAGAAGAAAGGGGTCGCCCCCATCACACCTCTGTTGCTGCCACTGCTGGCAGCGCAAGCCTCGGCCAGCCCTGGTTACCTGAGCCTCGGCTGGCCCTGGGTGGGTGGGCAACTGCCATCCGAGGCTTGCCTGCACCTCGGGCCGGCCCTGGGCGGGTGGGCAGCCGACATCCGAGGCTTGCCTGCACCTTGGGCGTCAGCTGGGCAGCTGCCATCTGAGGCCTGCCTGTGCCTTGGGCCGGCCCTGGGTGACTGGGGCGTTGAGGGGACTGGCTGGACCCACCTGGGGGTGGCCAGGCTGTGCCGTGCGCCTGCTGCCCTGGCGGGGCTAAGGGGACTGGGCACTGACATCTTGTGGCTGTGGGCGCCTCCAGGTCTGAGGGCATGACAGTCAATTAGCATATTCCCTCTTTATTGGCTGTGGTCACTGCCATCTTGTGAGGATGTGACAGTCAATTAGCATATTCCCTCTTTATTAGCTAAGATAATCATACTCTCAGCCACATTTCCTAAAAGAGTTAATTGACCATTCAAAAGTATCACAGATACTCCTCTTGCAGTCAGGTTCTTCGGCCAGGCATTTGATTTTCTCTTACATGCTTGCATTGGTAGCATTCCTGAAACACCATATGAGGTTTCTGTAGCTTATGGTACCTAACGAATGGGAACAAGAATTTGTAGACTACAGATTGGGTGGAAGACTTTACCAATCATGTCTATGCATTCAAAGTCTCTGCCTTTTTCAGGCCAGCATTTTTCTTTTTATTTATTTTAGAGAGAAAGAGAGAGAGAGAGGAAGGTGGGAAGAGAAACGCCAGTTTCACTTATTTATGCATTCATTGTTGTTTTTTTTTAATCTTTATCTGAGGATATGTATTTATCGATTTGAGAGAAAGAGGAAGAGAGGGAGGGGGAGAGAGAGGAGCAGAGAGAGGAAGAGGAAGAGGGAGGGGGAGGGAGAGAGAGAGAGAGAGAGAGAGAGAGAGAGAGAGAAACATCGATTGGTTGCCTCCCATAGAGTATGCACCCCGACTGGGGATCGAACCCACAACCTAGGTGTAAGCCCTGACCTAGAATCGAACCCGCAATCTTTTGGTGTACAGGACTACACTCCCAACAAACTGAGCCGCCTGGAAGGGCTCCTTGGTTGGTTTTTGTGTGTTCCCTGACAGGATGGAACCTACAACCTTGGAGTATCAGGATGACACTTTAACCAACTGAGCTACCTGGCCAGGGCCTCAGGTCATTACTTTTCAGGTTTTAACCCTTGCAGGGTGCTTTATATGGATAGATGTGCTGGCAAAGTTATCTCCTGAAAGAATTTTTTTTCCCCCCGACATATGAATGAAACACTAGGTCAATTGAATAATACACTCATTCTTAAACTGGCCAGAAGTGTATTACCAGCAAGAAATAAAAAATAAGCTTCAGGTGTGGTGTATTTCAGTGTTTCTAGATTTATGATTTCTTGGTTTCTGTCCTGGGGGGGCATGGATGGTATTTGTTATCTTTTTCAGATGCCACTGAAATCCAGAAAACCAGGTTTTTCAAGTCTTTGTGTGTCTGCTGCATATGAAACTTTGCGTTTAGTGTATACAAAATCTCCAGTGAATGGCTTTATGCGGTTTTATCTAGTTTGCTTTTTTCTTTTAACATGACACAAAGCTGTGCTATTCAGATAAAAGGGTGTTCTTGGATGTTGATCAACAAAAATGTTTGCTTAGGGGAACTTGTATTTTATTATTTTGTTGATTGGGGGGGGCTGTATTCCCCATGTCTGTGACTAGGTCTGCCTAATTAGCTCTGCCTGTTATCCATATTGACCCCCCACCCCCAGTACTGTCGTACTTTCAGGATGCATCCAAACTGTGCATTTTATTTGTGAGGCAAATCTTTTTTCTTCAGTGCATATTGGGCAGGATGTAATCAAGGAACAGTTGCTGTGACTTAAACGATAAAGATATCTTGAGTGAAAGTGTGGAGTATTGCATGGTGTATTTAGGGTTTATAATCTCAATAATATCAGTATGGATTAATTTAGAAAATGATAGCCACAGTAAAACCTGTTCTGTGGAAGTGTATGTTCCTAGAGACTGCATGTTCTTTTTTTTTTTTTTTTTTAATATATTTTATTGATTTTTTACAGAGAGGAAGGGAGAGAGATAGAGAGTCAGAAACATCGATGAGAGAGAAACATCGATCAGCCGCCTCCTGCATATCTCCTACTGGAGATGTGCCCGCAACCCAGGTACATGCCCTTGACCGGAATCGAACCTGGGACCTTCCAGTCCGCAGGCCGACGCTCTATCCACTGAGCCAAACCGGTTTCGGCGAGACTGCATGTTCTTATCCTTTGTTTTGAACTGTCTAGTGCAGTGATGGCGAACCTATGACATGTGTGTCAGAGGTGACACGTGAACTCTTTTTTTTGGTTGATTTTTCTTTGTTAAATGGCATTTAAATATATAAAATAAATATAAAAAATATAAGTCTTTGTTTTACTGTGGTTGCAAATATCAAATAATTTCTATATGTGACACGGCACCAGAGTTAAGTTAGGGTTTTTCAAAATGCTGACACTCTGAGCTCAAAAGGTTCGCCATCACTGGTCTAGTGACTAGTTACTCTTATCCCATAGTTGAAAGCCCTCTATGTTTACTTGAATAATTTTTGTTGTAGATAAATTAGGTAGTTATATTGTGTGTGTTTTTGGTTGGGGCTAGGAACAGGAAGAATGAACATGTTGGCTTTGTGTTTAAAGTTGGGTACAAAAAAGTCACTGGACCGATCTGTATCAGACACCAGATATGGAGGTGGGTTAGAAGGGTTAAGGACACAAAAGGATGGTCAAGGGGAAGACTGGAGTTGGAGGGGGATGTGGATAGGGAAATGTGGATGGAAGTGGGGTGGTAATTGGGAATGAAAATGCTTTGTGGTCACCAGCTTCTAGTCAAAATATGAGAGGTGGCCACATCTTAAGAGCTAGTGAAACTAATGTAAAAAGGTGGTGGGTGAGATTAAAGAAAACATTATGTATTGAGGTGTGTGTAGAGTGTGAGTCCTGTGGAGTCTTACAGGGAAGTGTTAAAGATCATAGGATCATAGCCGGGCTGATTTGGCTTGGCTTAGCTCAGTGGTTGTGTGTCGACCTATGAACTAGGAGGTTACAGTTCAGAGCACATGCCCGGGGTGCGGGCTGGATCCCCAGTAGGGGGTGTGCAGGAGGCAGCCAATCAGTGATTATCTCTCATCATTGATGTTTCTATCTCTCTCTCCCTCTCCCTTCCTCTCTGCAATCAGTAAAAACATATTAAAAAATACAACAACAACTAAAAAAGATCATAGGATGAGAGCTATGGTACAGTTCTATAGTGGAAATGGCAGAGCTTTCAGCAAAATTGGTGTTCCATCTATTAGAACCCTATGGGCTCTTTCTTTTGCTAAGCCCAAAGGCACCTTCTCAGCCAGGTAAAGGATGGTGTTTCATGGTGTTTCTGTAGCAGACCATGGAGACTCAATATACCTTCTTTTATTGGGATTGCCTCAACCAACTCCATTCTTTGGGACTGATTTTTCTCCCTTTTCAACCCCCACCTTCTAGTTTACTACTTATTCTTGGACAAACACTCTGAGGTTAGCATAAATCTTAAAGAATTTAATAGTAGTGCTGCCAGGGGAATAAGACCGTTCTCATTTGCTGAGAGGCTAATGAAGGGCCTCCCTTTTCAAACCCAAGCTCTCCAAACTGTCTCCAAGGATGAAGGGCATACTGATGTCCAGAAAACCAACTGTACTCAGTGGCTAGGCATGGGCTTTAGAATCATCAAAGTCCTGGGTTTAAAATCTGACTATAACTTTCTGCTTGACATTGGACACTTTACCTCCTCTGTCTCTTTATTTTTAAAAAAGAATATCTTAGAGTTGCTTTGAGGTTTAGTGAGCGCTAATGCTGTCAAGCCTTTGTCACAGTGCCTGACCATGGTAATTACATTTATTAATGACTAACTTTTCAGCTTTTTGTTTTTGTTTTTGTTAATCCTCACCTGAGGATATTTTCCCATTGATTTTTAGAGAGTGGAAGAGCGGGGGAGAGACAGAGAAACATCGATGTGAGAGAGACACATCAATTGGTTGCTGCCCGGACGTGTCCGGACTGGGGCAAGGGATTGAGCCTGCAACCGAAGTATGTGCCCTCGTTTGGAATCGAACCCAGGACCCTTCAGTTGTAAGGCTGGTGCTCTAACCACTGAACAAAACGGGCAAGGGGTAACTTCTCAGCCTTGAATGAAGGAGCATTGATAGCAGATGCAGGACTATCTTGCCTCAACTGGACAGTTTGCATTTATGGTCATCTTCAGACCAGTGACACCTAGTTAGTTGATAATGTTTCTGATCAGCCTTTGGTCAGTTTGGCTATTTTTCAGAGCCAATCCCTTGTTCAGCAAGCATTTGTTAAGCACTCGATCGTGTCTTGAGCTCTGCTAGGAGTGATATACCTTTCTCTGACTTCCTCGCTAAGAAGGGGAGGCAGACCAATAAACCGACAAAATAGCATGAGGAAAGAAGCACTATGGGAGATCATCACAGAATACTGTGAGAGCACTGACAGGGCATGTTACTGAGACTGGGAGGGAGGAGGGCCAGGAGGTTTCTCTGGGGAGATGGGTGTAAAAGGTGAGCACGAGTTAACCATGTGAAGATGATGAGGAGAGGGCTTTCCAGGCAGGAGAATGGCTTGTGCAGAGGCAGAGAGGAGTGAGAGAGCATCCTGAGTTCAGAGTTGCAAATCCAACTCAGTATGTAAGCTGCAGTGTATAGCAGGAGGGAAGATGAAGCTGGGGAGATGAGCAGGGGCCAATTATGAACATGATTGTCATACTATTGAATTTGGATTTTATCTTGGAAACATTTGGGACCACTTAAGGATTTTAAGCATGGTTGACATATTTATATTTCAAAAAATTTACTCTGGCAGCAGTGTGGAAGAGAATTGGAGGGTATAAGCATGGAAGCACAGTCTAGGTAGGGCGTTTAAACCTTTTTGGGTCGTGATCCCTTTGGCAATTTGATGAAGCTCTTCTCAGAATAATGTATAAAATAAAATGCCTATGATTACAAAGGAAACCAGATAGATCTAAACACACTTGTTTTCTTTGTTAATCCTCACCCAAGGATTTTTTTACATTGATATTTAGAGAGAGTGGAAGGGAAGGGGGTGCGGGGGGGGGGAGAGAGAGAGAGAGAGAGAGAGAGAGAGAGAGAGAGAGAGAGAGAGAGGAGAGAGAGGAGAGGAGAGAGAGAGAGAGAGAGAGAGAGAGGGGAGAGAGAGGAGAGAGAGAGCGGAGAGAGGAGAGAGAGAGAGAGAGAGAGAGAGAGAGAGATGGATGTGAGAGCCCCTTGGGGATTTAACCTGCAACCCAGATACGAGCTTTTGACCAGGAATCAAACCCTCGACCCTCCCGTGCATGGACAGTCACTAACCACTGAGATGCTGGCCAGGGCTAAACACTTCTTTCTATCCATGGACTATCGGGTCAGTAGACCCTACATAAAGCAACCCTGAGTGAATGCTGTGGGAGAAGAGCTGAGAATGAATGTAGGCAGAAACTTGGGTATTTTAGTCCATTTGGGCTGTTATAACAAAATATACTGGGTGGCTTATAAACAACAGAAATTTATTTCTCACAGTTATGGAGGCTGAAAGTCCAAGTTCATGGTACCAGCAGGTTTGGTGTTTGATGAGAGCCTCCTTCCTCTTCCATGCTGTCTTTTCACAGTAACCTCACATGGTGGAAGGGATAAGGAACCTCTCTCTAGCCTCTTTTATAAGGGTACTAATCCCATTCATGAGGACTCTGCCTCCCAAAGGCCCATCTTCAAACACCATCATATTGGCATTAGGATTCAACATAGGAATTTGGGGGGTGGGCATAAACATTTCAGTCCATAGCACTGGAGTAGTGAGGACTGGAGAGTTCGAGAACTTGAGTATAAGAGCAGAGACAGATTGGATGAAAGATGGGATGGAGGAGGTGGAAAGGAGAAGAGAGGCAGCAGGATTTCTGATATGGGCAACTGGGTGAAAGATGGTGTCATTTATTCCTAGGTCCAAAGTGAAATTGTGGAAGCAACCACTAATGCCATCTGTCAGTGGAGTGTAGAGTTTTGTTTGGTAGACAAGAGTTTATACTTTGGAAGTTCTAAGTTGAAGTGATTGTGTCTAGAAAATGATGAGTGGGGAAGAGATGACTAATTTTAGACAGGTTGAGTATTTTTGTGTGTGAATTAGATAGCATGTCAATGTACTTTTATATTGTATCCTTTTTAATTTAGACTTTTTATTGAAGTGTTATATTAATAGTGAAAAATGCATAAATCTTAAGAATATAGCGAAATGAATTTTCATAAAATGAATATGCCCATGTAACTGGCACCTGTGTCAAGAAATAGCATTCCCAGCCTCTAACAAACCTTCCTCCTGTCCTCTTCAGCCACTGCCCTCTTCCTCAAGGGTAATCACTATCCTCACTGCTGACACCATTGTTTTACCTTACATATTTTTCTTCTTAGATCTTTCTTCCACTTTTTAATTGAGGCATAATTAGTTTACTGCGCATTTCAAATGTATACTTTGATCAATTGAAAAATATTTTATTTTTTAGAGCAGCATTAAATTCACAGCAAAATTGAATAGGAAGTAGAGAGTTCTATATGCCTATCCCTATACATAAACAGCTTCCCTCACTATCAACTTTCTCCACCGGAATGGTTCATTCGTTACTGTCAGTGAACCTGCATTGACACATCAAAGTCCATAGTTTAAAATAGGGTTCATTGGCCCTGTCTGGCATGGCTCAGTTGGTTGAATGTCCTCCCATGAACCAAAAGGTTGCTGGTTCGATTCCCAGTGAGGGCGCATACCTAGTTGCAGGCTCTATCCTGGGTTCCTGTGTAGCCAGCCGACCCATGTTTCTCCCTCTCCCTTCCCCTATCTCTAAAAAAATATAAATTAAAAAAAAACAAGATTCACTCCTAGTGTTGTACATTCTATGGGTTTTGACAAATGTTTCATGACCTGTATCCACCATTATAGTATCATACAGAATGGGTTAACTGTCCTAAAATATTCATATTCGTACCCCCTACCAGTCACTGATCTTTTTACTATCTCCAAGGTTTTGCTTTTTTTGGAATATCATAATGGTTGGAATAATACAGTATGTAGCCATTTCAGATTGGCTTTTTAAACTTTTTTTTAAAAAAAAATATTTTATTGATTTTTTACAGAGAGGAAGGGAGAGGGATAGAGAGTTAGAAACATTGATGAGAGAGAAACATCGATCAGCTGCCTCCTACACACCTCCCTACTGGGGATGTGTCTGCAACCAAGGTACATGCCCTTGACCAGAATCGTACCTGGGACCCTTCAGTCCGCAGGCCAACGCTCTATCCTGAGCCAAACTGGTTAGGGCAGGCTTTTTTTTTACTTAGTTATATGCCCTTAAGGTTCTTCCATGTCTTTTCATGGCTTGATAGTTCATTTCTCTTTAGCACTGAATGGCAGATACTACATTGTTTGGATGTAGTGCAGTTTATCAATTCACATACTGAAGGACATCTTGGTTATTTTCAAGTTTTGGCAATTATGACTAAAGCTGCTCTAAGCATTCATATGCAGGTTTTTGTGTGGACATAAGTTCTCAACTTGGTAAACCAAGGATTGTGATTGCTGGGTTGTGTAAGAGTGTGTTTAGTTTTGTGAGAAACGTCCAAACTGTTTTCCAAAGTGGCTGTACCATTTTTCATTCCCACCAGCAATGAATGAGAGTTTGTGTTGCTTCACATCCTTACCAGCATCTGGTATTGTCATTGGTTTGGACTTTAGCCATTTTAATGGGTTTGAGGTGGTTTCTCATTTTAATTTGCCAGTTCCTTAATGATTTATGATGTTGAACATCTTTTCAGATGCTTCTTATCTGTACATCTGTTGTGAGGTGTCTGTTCAGGTCTTTTGCCTGTTTTTTAATTGGGCTTGTTTTCTTATTGTATTTTAAAATTTCTTTGTATATTTGATTATCAGGTGTCTTTTATAAATATTTTCTCCCAGTCTGTAGCTTGTCTTCTCATTCTCTTAAGTTTGATGAATTTTTATGTACAACTTGATTTTTCATATGTATACACTTGTATAACGACCATCTACCCAGATTGACATATAGGTTGTGCATTTTCAGCACCTCACTAGGAGTCTCCTTGTGCCTTATTATCCCAGTTAATACTTCCAACTTATTCTGACTTCTATCACCATAAGATTAGTTTTGCTTGTTTTTAAATTTTATGTACTAGTAAATGGAATTATGTAATATTTACTACTTATGTTTAGCTTCTTTCCTACAGCATTATGGTTTGAGCTTCATGTACATTTTTGTAGAGGGGTAATGATTTTTTACAGGTATGTGGTATTCTGTTGTATGATAGCATAACTTATCCGTTCTCCTTTTCAGAGTTTTTTTGTTTGGGGTATTATGAATAATGCTGCAGTGAATATTCTTGCATGTATCTTTTGGTGGACATAGCACTCATTTCTATTAGGTATATACCCAGTAGTAGAATTGTTGGGTTATAAGGTGTATGTATATAGTTTAGATTTAGTAGGTACTGCCAGTTTTCTAAAGTGGTTATGTCAATTCACACTTCTACCACCAGTATATGAGAATTCTGGTTATTCCACATCTTTGTCAGTACTTGATGTTGTCTCTTTCATCTTTGTGTATAGAGTTATTGCTTTGTGATTTTAATTTCCCTATTGACTACTTAAATTGAGCATCTTTCTTTGTTGGCTGTTTGGCTAAACTTTGTTATGAGGAGGTTTCTGTTCAAATATCTTGCTCATTTTTCTATTGAGTTGCTTGCATTTTTTTTTTAATCCATTTGTAGGAGTTCCTTATGTATTCTGGATATGAGTTTTTTTTTCAGATAGCATGTAAATGTACATTTATAGCTTTATAGTATATCTTTTAAATCCTTTTAAGAAATTACTAACAATGTATTCATACACTAAATCATTCAAACAACACAAATGGGTATACAATGAAAGTGATGTCTCCTTACTAAGTGATGCACTTAGTCTCACTTTCTGGTGAAAACCATGATTAAGTTTTTTTTTAATTTTTTTATTGTTTAAAGTGTTACATATGTCTCCCCTCGCCCCCCATTTACCTCTTCCTGGCCACTCCCACCCCCCAGCACATGCCCTCATGCCCCCTAGTGGCTGTGTCCATGGGTTATGCTTATATGCATGCATACACGTCCTTTGGTTGATCTCTTTCCCCCACCCCCCATGGTTAAGTTTCTGAAGTATGCATCCACAAGTTTCTTGTGCATACACTGCATTTATCCTTTTTTTCTATCACAGATAGTAGCATACTACACACTATATTGTACCTTGCTTTTTAAAAACTTAATTATTTTGTAGAGTTCTTTCCAAATCAGCATGTACATTTCTAGCTGTTTCTTTTAAATGGTAGCGCAGTATTCCAATAAGTGTATATACTAACTAGGTTTAATTTAACCAGGTTACCTAGTCACTTCTTTTTTTATATATATTTTTATTGATTTCAGAGAGGAAGGGAGAGAGAGATAGAAACATCAATGATGAGAGAGAATCATTGATCAGCTGCCTCCAGCACGCCCCTTACTGGGGATGGAGCCTGCATCCCGGGCATGTGCCCTTAACCGGAATCGAACCTGGGACCCTTCAGTCTGCAGGCCGACACTCTATCCACTGAGCCAAACCAGCTAGGGTCCTAGTCACTTCTTGATGGGTATTATTATTATGCTACAAAAATGGTGCTGAGCATGTTGAATTTAAGGCTATGAACCATCTAAATGTGGAAATGCCTTAGGTCAGGGGTCCTCAAATTACGGCCCGCGGGCCACATGCAAATACAAATATTGTATTTGTTCCCGTTTTGTTTGTTTACTTCAAAATAAGATACGTGCAGTGTGCATAGGAATTTGTTCATAGTTTTTTTTTAAACTATAGTCCGGCCCTCCAACGGTCTGAGGGACAGTGAACTGGCCCCCTGTTTAAAAAGTTTGAGGACCCCTGCCTTAGGTGTTTGAAGTTCAGGAGAGAAAGGGTGAGCCAGGATTGTATAGCGTGACATGAGTACATACATAGATCATAATCAGTTGAGCAGGTAAGTTTGTGCAGGAAGTGTTGTTAGAACAGTGGTCATCTCTGGAGTGAGGATGGGGTTGTCAGAATCACTATGGTAGCCTTTTCTAAAAAACTCATTACTGTTGCTTCCCCAGCTCCAATTTAGTGTGTCCAAGGTGGAGTCTGGGTAATGTACTAGTATGTGTCAGTATAAGAAGGAAGGACATACTCCACACATGGTCTGATTGTGAGTTAAGGTCAAA
The DNA here is from genome assembly GCF_000147115.1 of Myotis lucifugus. Taxonomy (NCBI): domain Eukaryota; kingdom Metazoa; phylum Chordata; class Mammalia; order Chiroptera; family Vespertilionidae; genus Myotis; species Myotis lucifugus. The sequence goes on along the minus strand of NW_005871582.1, from coordinate 326,150 downwards.
TTGCATTTTTCTGATATTCTGAAAATATTATTTTGCTGCATTTTATTTTCTATAGACAGTCTTCAGTTTATTTAGCTATATAACTGCTATATTATGATTTTAAGGAACTTTAAGTATTTCAGTATTTGAACTCTGTGATCAAAGAGAGTTGGGTTATTTGAATTTATAGATGAGCTCTTGTGAAAGTACCATTATATACCATTTTGTTAATGATAAATATGTTATTAAATATGTGTTATAGATATATTTTATATAGATATATTTTAAATTTGTTTACTATTACATCAATACAGTTTAATAGTCTCATGTTTGATGGCAACTTGCTGTTGCTTTAGGCCAGCAAGGTGAGGTTGAAGCTATTTTGACTTCCTGCTGGATCTACAAACTAGGACAATTTGCTATCTTTTAACTCAGAAAGATTAGATAGTTAGTGCTTGGACTCCTGGCTCAGACAGAATTAGATGTGTCTTTGAAGTGCTGCTGATAATTGTTTTAGATGAAACCTTGGGATAGTCATTTTCTATTTTTGAAAGGTTTTGAAAATTTTTGGATAGGCCTAATACTGCAGCATTATTGAATGTAGAAAGTAAGTTTCAAATGCTTGTTCTTGATGAAATATTTTTGCTAATTTTTTATATTGAGATAATTCACATGCCATAAAATTCATCCTTTTAAAGTGTACAATGTAGTGATTTTTAGCATATTCAAAAAATTGTGCAGCTATCACTACCATCTAATTCCAGAAAATTTCACCCCAAAAAGAAATTCTTTATCCATTCTCAGTCATGCCACATTCCTCTATCCCTCTGGCAACCACATTTTTTCCTGTTTTTATTGATTTGCCAATTCTGAACATTTCACATAAATAGAATCATAAAAAATACATATGGCCTTTGTGTCTGACTTCTTTTCGTAGCATAATATTTTCAAGGTTTATCCATGTTATAGCATATATTATTATTCCATTTCCTTTTATGGTTGAATAATACTCCATTGTATGCATGTATCACATTTTGTTTATCAACTCATTAATTGATGGACATTTAGGTTATTTCTACTTTTGGGGTATTATGAATAATACTGTAAACATTTATGTACATGTTTTTGTGTGAATACGTTTGCATTTCTATTGATATGAACCTAGGAGGGGAATTGCTGGGTCATATGGTAACTCTATTTAACTTTTTGAGTAACTGCCAGGCTGTTTTCCAGAGCAGCTGCACTATTCTTGGTATTCTTGTTGAAAATCAGTTAACCATAAATTTAACAGTTTATTTCTGGACTCTCAGTTTTATTACATTAATATATAATGCCTATCTTTATGTCACCATCTTGAATACTTACTTTATATAGTAAGTTTTGACATCAGGAAGTGTGAGTACTCCAACTTTGTTCTTCTTTGGTCCTTTGCATTCCATATGAATTCTAGGATCAGCTTGTCAATTTCTGCAAAGAAGCTAGCTAGGAATTTGATAAGGGATTGCATTGCATCGGTAGGTTAATTGAGGAGTGTTGCCGTTGTAATGATATTTATTTTTCTCCCCTTTGAGCATTGGGATATCTTCCCATTTATCTATGTCTTCAGTTTCTTTTCTTTTTTTATTTAATAAAGTTTTATTTTTCAAAATATATAGCCAGTGAGATCTGTTGTTCATACATCTTCTCCAGTAGCTGGAACATCCCCACCTTTGGTGTTTCTGGTGTAAATCACTGAGCTCTGTGCTTTGAGACTAGTTTAATAAGTCCTTTACTGAGGAGCTCTTGAAGGGCTGCCCTGGCCAAGGAACCATGAATCTTCAGTCTCTCCGAGACCACAGCTGGGGTTATAAGCTTGTAGTTGGGAACTTACTTGCAGAGCTTATCATATGTTGCTTTGTCGAACAAGACCAGGTTATTGAGCTTGTCCCGAACTTTGCCTTTGGACCACTTCTTTTTGGCCTTGCCCCAATCTTGCTCATGGGGATCTTTGTTTTTCTTGGCCGACTTTCCAGCATCTTTCTTCTTCTTGTCCTTGGGCGGCATTGCGGGACTTAGAGAGCAGGGATGTGCTGCTGCCTTGCCAAGATGTCGACCCAAGAGGCTTCAGTTTCTTTCAACAATATTTTACAGATTTCAGTGTACATCTTGTACCTCTTGTTAAATTTAAAAAATATATATATTTCTTTTTTTAAAAATATATTTTATTGGTTTTTTACAGAGAGGAAGGGAGAGGGATAGAGAATTAGAAACATCGATGAGAGAGAAACATCGATCAGCTGCCTCCTGCACACTCCCCACTGGGGATGTGCCCGCAACCAAGGTACATGCCCTTGACCGGAATCGAACCCGGGACCCTTGAGTCCGCAGGCCGACGCTCTATCCACTGAGCCAAACCGGTCAGGGCTGACAGCCACTTTATATGTGTTATTTTCCTAATTCTTATAGAAATTGTGTGGTTGGTGAAATAGTGGTTTCCTGTTTTATTGACAAAGAAACTGAGGCTTAGTCAGTTCTCCAAGGTTTTACTTAGCAAGTTAGTAGCATGACTCTTTTCAGGACTTATGTTGTATGCTATATTTCCACTCTAAGCTACTTGGAAATAGTGGTGATACTTTTAAATAGAAGGTTAAGCTGGATTACATTTAATACTTTCTAGAATAGAATAGAATTTTTCTTTCATTTAAACATTTACAATTTTGGTCTCCCCTCCTGCAAACATTCCCAGGACTTTGTCTGGGTTTGGCTTTTAAATGTGTGTTGTGAAAGCCCTGCTGAAATAGCTTTTGATGGTATTTTGTATTCAAAGTCTGATCTGGAAGATAACTTGGGTCCACAGTTTGTTAAATCTTGTCTTAGGTGGGCCATTGCTTTCAAAGAGCAAGTGTTTAAATATTTTATTAATTTTTTTTTCTATACAATTGGAGGCTTGTGGGGCAAAGAAGAGTCTCTGTTGATCCTTTGAAAAATTGACCAAAGGAATTAGCATACATTTTATGCTTCTTACCAGATTTCTGTTATTATAGTGTTGTATAAAGGACACATTTTTTTGTATCCTTTGTAATTTATAATTATATGGAACACATTACAACTAATCAATAAATACCAAATGATGAAGAACTTGGAATAACCTTTGATCAGCCCCCTTTTCTGTTTGTTTCTTCTACCCCACAATGTAAACTTGGAGCCTAGAATTTTAGGCTCAAATTAAAACTTCCAATGAAACCTAATTTTTTCCCTTCACTCATTCCTTAAAAAGAAAAGAGAAGAGAAAAATTAAGCTTTGAAGTGTGCCTCAGTTTTCTGGAATGAAATGCAAGGACCTACAGCCAAGTTCACGCTACCCAGCAAAGCTATCATTTAGAATTGAAAGACAAATAAAGAGCTTCCCAGAGGAGAAAAAGCTGAAGGAGTTCATCCCTACCAAACCAGTATTTGAAATGTTAAAGGGTCTTCTTTAAGAAGAAGAAAAAAAACATATGTACACCAAAATGGCAATAAATAGATATCTATCAATAATTGAATCTATAAAAAAAGTAAATAAGCAGAATAGAAACAGGCTCGTAGATATAGAGAACATTTTGACAGTTGCCAGGTGGTAAAGGGTGAAGGGATTAAGAAGTACAAGCAGGTTGTTACAGAATAGTCATAGGGATGTAAAGTACAGCATGGGGAATATGGTCAATAATATTCTAGTAACTGTGGTGTTAGGTATGAGATTTATCGGGATGATCACTTAGTAAATTATGTAATGTCTAATTAATGGGATGTACACCTGAAACTAATATAATAATGTATATCAACTGGAATTGAAAAATAAAAATTATTTTAAAAAAATCTAGTCCAGCCAGTGTGGCTCAGTGGTTGAGCATAGACCCATAAACCAGGAGTTCACAGTTTGATTTCCTGTCAGGGTACATGCCTAGGTTGTGGGCTCAATCTCTAGTAGGGGGAGTGCAGGAGGCAGCTGATAGATGATTCTCTCTCATCATTGATGTTTCTCTCTCTCTCCCTCTCCCTTCCTCTCTGAAGTTGATAAAAACATTTAAAAAAAAAATCTAGCCCTAGCCAGTGGTTAGAGTGTTGACCTGTGCACCGAGGGGTCATGGGTTTGATTTCCCCATCAAGGTCACATACCTGAGTTGCAGGTTCCATCCCCGGTCCCAGTCGGGGTGCGTGCAGGAAGCAACTAATCAATGTGTCTTTCTCACATTGATGTTTATCTCTCTCTCCCACTCCCCTCTCCCTTCCATTCTCTCTAGAAATCAATGGAAAAATATCATCGAGGATTAACAAAACAAAAAAAAAAAAGAAAAAAAATCTAAAAACTTAAAAAAATAACTCCACCTGATTTCCTCTTGTTGATCTCTTGCTCAAGTTGCTCTGTATTACTGATGTATTCAGCATGGGTAATCCTTTGTTACTTTTCACTAATCTGTTTTAGGTGTTATTTCTAAATTTACTGAACTGTACTTATATTTTCTACTAGAGGCCTGGTGCACAAATTTGTACACCAGTGGGGTTCCTCTGCCTAGCCTGTGGGATCAGGCCAAAACCGGCTCTCTGACATCTCCCAAGGGGTCCCGGATTGCGAGAGGGTGCAGGCCAGACTGAGAGACCCCACTGGCACATGATCAGGGCCCGGGGGGTGGGGGGGGGGGACTGTGGGAGGGCTCCAGGGCATATCTAGCCTATCTCATCCAGTCCTGATTGGCTGGACCCCAGCAGCAAGCTAATCTACCGGTTGGAGCGTCTTCCCCCTGGTGGCCAGTGCATGTCATAGCGACTGATCGACTGCCCCCTGGTGGTCAGTGCATGTCATAGTGAGCAGTTGAGTAGCCTTAGCATATGGTTAGCATATTACACTTTGATTGGTTGAAAGGCCGACTGTTCAACTGGGCACTTAGCATATTAGGCTTTTATTATATAGGATGTTTGTCTAGTTTTTATAGAACTCTTTCCAATTTATCAGTGTGTTTTGTATCTTGATCTGTATATCTGTATTTTTCTATGATGGATGGAAGCTAAATTGGAGTATTTGGGTTTAGTAAAGAGAATAACTAGAATCTGAGATCATAGAACTTTAATAAACCTTTTGGAAGAAATATTGGTAGTTGGAACCTGCTGAACCTTTGTTTCTTTTAGGAAACTTGATAAACTGAGGGTTGGGGAGGGCTCCTGGAAGTGCTTACAGATAACAGTGAGTTCTCAACACTTAATGATACATGGGAGAACCCTGTGATAATTTCATAACCTTGTAGTTTTCCTTGTGGTGATTTCCTTTTCACTTTGGTACTTTACTTGACATTAACAATCATAAGCAGAATGAAATGTTCTGTATTTCATCTTTTCCTTATCTGTCTCTTGATAGAATTTCTTAGGAGCAAGGAATTGGTCTAATGAGAAGAGGCTAGAGATGTGGGTAGTTTATGAAAACTTCTGATTTGATTTGGTGCTACTCTTTCATATACATTCAACCATCTTGCCAATCAATGTTCATGGAGTTGGGAGTGTGGTAGAGTCCTCTGAAGAGAACATGAAAAATGGTTTCCAAGGAGGCCTAGCCTAGCACAGAGATGCTG
>NW_005871582.1:318972-320492 GCF_000147115.1 Myotis lucifugus | reverse complement strand
GAGATGCTGAGGTATAGGAATCTCAAACCTATTTCCTTTTACCTAGTGGCCTTCAAAGCTTGAAAAGAAGGAAAGTCAAAGCAATTCAAAGGCCGTTCTTCCCTTGTTGGGCACTGTGCTAACAGGGAGTGCCACACAGTGCAGAAGCATGTGGCTGGTGGGATGAGAAAGAGATGCAAGTTAGTGCATAGGCTCTGCTCCTTGTTAAAAATAAGTATCCATTTGGCGGCTAACACCCTCCTTCATTCTATGAAAGCAAGCTAAGAATGGCATTTGCTATCACTCTTAATGTACCAAAAAGTCATTTAAAGGTTGTTAGGGCTCCAGTGGTTTGCTTTTTGTTTCAAATGAAATATCTTTTCTTTTTCTTTTTTTTCCATGTCTCCCCATTCACACTGTAGACCAGGGAAAGGGTTAGGGCTGAGGTGTATATGTGGTGTGTTTACTCTGCCTCCTCCTTCTGTACACTGTAAGAATGCAGCCTGGGGTAAGCACTGGGAGGCCAGGAAATATCTTAAAATTTTTTTTAAAGTATTGCATGCTTATTTTAAGCAATTCATAATTGTGTAAAGCATAAAGTTGTCTGTTACTCCACTCCTTGAGAACTCACTGTTATCTATGTAGTCATCTCCTCCTACTTTCTGGAGATGACTACTTCTTGGTATTTAACCTTTCAGGCCAGAGGGTTTCTTTGGTGTAAAGAATAAATGTATCACTTTGATATGTTTGATGTTTATAACCTTTTCTTATGGAACTTGACTGACATCATTTTTTTGGGGCAGTTTGTATTTCTTAAGAGGAAGTAGGACCCTTTGGACTTTTTATGCTCTGAGAGTTGACAGAATATTCTGTTAAAAACCTATCCCAAAAAGTCACAAGTCCTGAGTTATTTCCTTTCTTAAGTGAAACAGCATTTTGGTTGTAGGTGTGGTGAAAGGCCTGAAAGCTGGAGCTGTGATCTGGTGGCTTTTCTAGTTATCTGTTGCTTCTTAACAAACACTCCAAAATTTAGGGTCATAAGAAACAATGATCATTTGTCACAGTGGACAGGCTCAGCTGGAAACTGGTAGAGCATCACTTCTGCCGTATTCTCCAGTCAAAGCAGTTACACGGTCTGCCCAGATTCAAGGGGAGGGGATTTAGACTTTATCTTTCAATGAGAGGAGTGTGATAATTTGAAGAATTTAAGAAAATGGTTTCTGACGCAAGTTGATTATATTATTGTATGTGTATTACAATACAGTCTAAGCTGAGTATGTCGATTCCCACTCCCTCAAGAGTCTTACTAGGCCAGACTTACTCCTTTTCTGTAATTCAGTCTACTCTAAACAGTGTCCTCTTCGAAACTGTGAAGTGTTTTTGGAAGTGATAAAGTGTGGTTTGAAACCAGCATGGTTATAATTTTCCCACTTATTTATCTTGCTTATCCTTCAGATGCTTACCTTTCAGAGTTATGGTGAAATTTTTCTTTTTTCTGGTAGATTTAAAATGAAACAAATTTTGGAATTGTTTTAGAATTT
>NW_005871582.1:265990-318234 GCF_000147115.1 Myotis lucifugus | reverse complement strand
GCTGTTTGAGTGCTGAGACCATCTCAGACATTGTTATTTCTTCACAGTACCTAATACTATGCTTTACTTAATGTCTTGAATGAAATATACTTCTGGGTGCACAGTATTCCATTGAACCCAAGACTTAGCAGAAACTAGTGAGTGTTATAAAAAAGTAGAAAATGATAATATGAAGAAAGTCATCGAGCATCTAATAATGGCAGCTGATATTTCTATAGTACTATATAGTATACAAACTCTTTTACCTAAGTTCAGTTGTACATTTTGGCTATTTTTGGGATGGTTGATGGTATTTTCTCTCCTTAACAGCTGAGTAGAGAGAGTTGAGAACTTGCTCCAGCTCCTCATCTAGAAAGAGGTGGAGCTGGAATTCAAATCTAGTATGTAAGTGTTTGAAGCAATTGTGTAATTTTATACTTGTGATTTTTATTCAGATAGGTTCTGCTTTAAGAAGAAACATACCTGAGACACAAAGTAAATGGAAAGACTATAATTGGCCCAGTCGGTGTGGTTCAGTGGTTGAGCATCGACCTAAGAACCAGAAGGTTATGATTCAATTCCCAGTCAGGATATATGCCTGGGTTGTGGGCTTGATCCCCAGTAGGGGCCGTGGAGCAGGCAGCCAATCAATGATTCTCATCATTGATGTTTCTATCTCTCCCTTTGCCTTTCTGAAATGAATTCTTGGCTTAAGAATTCTTGGCTTTACTAAAATAATTTCTTTATTTTTCTGGTGGTACATTAACCAGAGAGTTAATTTGCAACAGTTTGATTTAATATCATTCTTTGGAAATGTATTGGATGTGAAAGTTCCTTTTTATATTTTTATCTTTTGAGACTTAAAAATATAAGTTTTAACTGTGTAAAGTTTTTTGCCCAAGTTAACAAGTGCTAATAAATCTTATCAGTTAGCTTCATACTAGATGGAATACTCTTATTAGTATTAGACAATCAGCACTGTAGACACAGAAAATGACTTGAGTGACTATTTTCTCAATTCTCTATAGTATGGTACATAATTAGTACCATTCTAGATGATAGGAGAGAAGTTAATCTATCACATACAAAGGATGCCTTAAGAATTAGGTTGGCAACTATTGCTCACAGCCAAATCTAGCCAAAGAACTAAGACTTTTTAAAAAACAAGAATGGTTTTGAAAAAAATAATATTTCTGTGAAAATTATATGAAGTTCTAATTTCATTGTCCAAACATAGTTTCATTGGAACACAGTCACATTCATTTACTTAACTGTTGACAGCTGCTTTCGAGTGCCAGTGGCAGAATTGAGTAGTTGTGACAGAGAGACCATGTGTTCTGAAAAGCCTAAAATATTTATAAAAAAGATTTGCCAACTTCTTCCTTACAGTGTTAGTACTTAATTTTTTTTCCTGTGGAACCACAATTGAGAAAAGCTAAGACTACCAATGAAGACACCTGTTAGATTGCTGTAGCATTCTTTGTATTTAAGGCGGCGGGGGGCGGGTGGGGTGGGGGGCGGCCAGTATGTGTATCACAACTGTTTTGAGAATTTGATCCTCTTTTGCTCTGGAATGATGTTCTGTTTCACTTGGCTTTGACAGTTGATGCCTGGATTGGGCACCCAGGTTTTATTTTGTTCTAACATGCTGAGTTTGACTAATCTATTGTATTTGACACTTTGAAAAGCACTTTTTAAATGGCTTACATTGAATTTTGCTTTTGAGAAGCTACTAGTTGGCAATTCTAAACTGGACAGATTGAGGCCAGGTAAAGCCTGTAGGTTCCTGTCAGGCAGCAGTGAAGTTAAAAATCACCTGCTGTCAACACTAGGCAATTTTATTATCATTTTCATTTTTAAATAAATGGAGAATCATTAGATTCCTGGAGCTGCAGCATTCAATGAGGAAAATGAGTAGTCTGCCTCTGTGGAATATTTCCTTTGTCTCTGTAGCCTCATCATAAATTAATGTTTGCTAACCTCTTTTTGGCTTTGGTTAAAAATTATATCTCTGGTAAGTTTTTGATTAGAACATACAGAAATAGAACTGTTTGAATTGTCATAACTTAAACTAGCCACATAACGTTTAAACTGGAGAGGGAGCTGTCTAGCTTAGAAAGTGACTGAGTTTATCAGTGAAGAACTGAAAAAAAAAACAACAAAAAACAAAAACCCACAAAAAACAGGAGGGATGTATTTGCTGCCTTAATGCTGGTAGTTTTATATTATGTGAAGCCATAGACAATTATAGAAAGGGATAAGAGAATTGTTGAGAAAGCTGTCGACTTCTTCCTTTAAACTTCTGTTTTGTGTGGAACTTTTAGAACTTTGATCTAGCTTTGACAAGTGAGGTTCTTCAACATCATGTTTTCCTTTAGAAGTAGATCTTTAAATAAAAAATCAAATCCAAGGTTGGACAGAAGTCTTCCGGCACATCAGCCAATAGTGTTGTATTTTTCAGGTAATTGAAAAAACTGCCTTGCAAGTTGAGATAAATTAGCTCAGATTCTACATTCTTACTGCCCTTCTGCAGTATAGCCAATGGCCAGAAAGATGGTGGATGGAGGAGAGGTGGGGAGTGCAGGTGCACCACATCCTAGAGCCAGAGCTCTCCTTTTTGAGTTGCTTTGTGCTACTTCTTTTCTCCTTTTGTCTTACCCCACCCATTTTTGGGTGGTGGGGAGTAGTAAGTAATTTATGAACACCTATCATCCCCAAATTATTTGCCTCATTTAATAATTTACACCAGTGCTGTTAGTATATTGATTTTAAAACTTTACCAGGTTTAAGATGAAATAGAGTTGTGATGATAGTAGGAAAATGTGCTGAAGGATAGCTGATGGACTTAAAACTTGACTTAATCAAGTGCATTGTGGGAGGGATTATGATGGTCCCTAGGAAAGAATGAGTAGTGAGGCTTTGTGGGTTCTGCCACCCTCTCCCTTTCTTTTCCATTGTCTCATCTAGGTATGGATTCTTTCTCTGCCTTATCCCTTCCTCTCTGCTCTCTTCTCCTCCTCCTTGGTGCTGCCACTACTGTCTGCTGCAGGTACCTATAAGATGGCTGTGTTGTAGTAAGCGACAAGTTGAACAATGGATCATTAAAGAGAACACTAGAGGCCCGGCGCATGAAATTTGTGCACGGGTATGTTCCCTAGGCCTGTCCTGTGATCAGGGCCATCTTCCTCAGCTGCCAGCAGCTGGCCCTGCCCCCTGCCCCCACCCACCCCCGGTTCCCTGTTTGCCTTTGGGCAATCGGAGCCTGCCGGCCGGGAGGAAGAACCAAAAGGATAGCCATTCCTGCCCCTCGCCGGCCCTGCCCCCCGTTGCCGGTTGCCTTGGTCTAGTGCTGCCCATGTCTGCCACCACCCACCCGCGGTTTCCTGTTCCCCATCAGGCGATCAGGGCCTGTGGGCTAGGGGTAGCTCCTGCGTTGAGCGTCTGCCCCCTGGTGGTCAGTGCGCATCATAACGACCGGTCATTCTGCCGTTCAGTCGATTTGCATATTACCCTTTTATTATATGGGATTTTATTATATAGGATTGTGTTCACCCTGGGCACAGTCCCATTAGGCAATGGGGGCTTGCTTCTAGCCCTTGAGTAACTTATCCCAAAGGGAATATAGATAAGAATAAACATAGATAATTGAAACATAACCACTAATACATAAGTGTTAGCAGAAACAAGATGATTTTCTTTCAGTTGAAGCTCTTTGGAGCCTGTCAGGAGAGGCCTTTTGGAAGAGGTTAGATTTTCTTTCTGTGGAAGAATATACTGAGATTAATAAAGAGATTTTAAAAACTGGGATTAGGAATGGGATTGGAAGTGAATTAGTCAACAGATGTTCTGCTGTTGACTTTTTGCCAGGCATGGTTTTAGGTACTTATAAGAATAAGTCTCTGCCCTCATGTAGCCTATGTGAGGGTGACATATCTACTGGATGATGCAGTTACTTAATGCAGCAGAGGGCCTAAGTGAAGTTATGGTGGGAAGTAGTCTAAGAAATGGGATAATGTCCCTTCTAAAAAAAGGCCATGGTGAGTACTTTTAATTTTTTTTGTTAATCCTCACCAGAGGATATTTTTTTCCATTGCTTTTCCAGAGAGAGTGGAAGGGAGGGAGGAAGAGGGGGAGGGGAGGTAGAGAAAGAGAGAGAGAGAGAAACATCGATGTGAGAGAGACACATCTGGTTGCCTCCCACATGTGCCCTGACCGAGGGCAGGGAGTGAACCTGCAACCCAAGTATGTGCCATTGATTGGGAATCAAAACTGTGACCCTTCCGTGCTTGGGCCACCTCTATAACCACTGAGTTATAGTGTTGTATAGTGTAACAACACTGCCGAGGGCCCCTCTCTGGTTTTGTTAGTCAAATGAAAAGCAACACCATTCCTTTCTCTTTTGGGGGTTGTGGGTGGCGGTGCAATGACTTTATGAATCTAAAATCTAGGTTGCATTTCTTTCTTTTGTTTTTTTTAATAAATCTTTATTGTTCAGATTATTACAGTTGTTCCTCTCCCCCTCACCCCCTGCCCATAGCTCCCCTCCACCCGGTTCCCACCCATCCCCTGCCCTTACCCCCCCACTGTCCTTGTCCATAGGTGTACGATTTTTTTCAGTCTCTTCCCGCACCCCCACACCCCCTTCCCCCTGAGAATTGTCAGTCCACTCCCTTTCTATGCCCCTGATTTTATTCTATTTACCAGTTCATTCTGTTCGTCAGATTTTTTATTCACTTGATTTTTAGATTCACTTGTTGATAGATATTTATTTGTTGTCACTTTGTTCATAATTTTTATCTTTACTTTTTTCTTCTTCTTCCTCTTCTTAAAGAATACCCTTCAGCATTTCATATAATACTGGTTTGGCAGTGATGAACTCCTTTAGTTTTTTCTTATCTGTGAAGCTCTTTATCTGACCTTCAATTCTAAATGATAGCTTTGCTGGGTAGAGTAATCTTGGTTGTAGGTTCTTGCTATTCATCACTTTGAATATTTCTTGCCACTCCCTTCTGGCCCGCATCGTTTCTGTTGAGAAATCAGCTGATAGTCGTATGGGTACTCCCTTGTAGGTAACTAACTGTTTTTCTCTTGCTGCTTTTAATATTCTCTCTTTGTCTTTTGCCCTTGCCATTTTAATTATGATGTGTCTTGGTGTGGTCCTCTTTGGATTCCTTTTGTTTGGGGTTCTCTGTGCTTCCCGGACTTGTAAGTCTATTTCTTTCACCAGGTAGGGGAAGTTTTCTGTCATTATTTCTTCAAATAGGTTTTCAATATCTTGCTCTCTCTCTTCTTCTGGCACCCCTATTATTCGGATGTTGGTATGCTTGAAGTTGTCCCAGAGGCTCCTTGCACTATCTTCATATTTTTGTATTCTTTTTTCCTTTTGCTTTTCCAGTTGGGTGTTTTTGCTTCTTCGTATTTCAAATCTTTGACTTGATTCTTGGGATCCTCTAGTTTGCTGTTGGATCTCTGTATATTATTCTTTATTTCAGTCAGTGTATGCTTAATTTTTAGTTGGTCCTTTTTCATATCCTTGAGGGTCTCACTATATTTCTTGGAGGTTTCTAGAAGATTCTTGAGTAAGCTTATAACCGTAGTTTTGAACTCTATATCCAGTAGTTTGCTTTCCTCCATTTCTTTCATTTGTGACCTGTTTCTTTGTCTCCGCATTTTGGCTGCTTCCCTGTGTTGATAGAGTGGCTTTGTGTGCTAGGTGTCCTATAGGGCCCAGTAGCTCAGCCTCCCTAATTACCTGAGGTGGACACTCTTGGTGCACCCCTTTGTGGGCTGTGTGCACAGTCTTGTTGTAGTTAAGCCGTGATTGCTGTTGGTATCACTGAGTGGAATGGACCTCCAGGCCAATTGGCTGTGAGGACCAGTTGTGTCTACAATGGGAGAACTTCTGTGCTGGAGACACCTTTATGGGGCTGGACTTGCTTCAGTGGGGCTTTAGCGCTCACTGAGCCTGCCCAGGTTTTTAGGTGGAGAAAGGCCAGGCCATTCATATGCACAAGCCTCTGGGCACTGCTTGGGTGGGGTTGTAAATTGGGTGGGGCGGGGTTTCCGGGAATCACCAGGGCAGAGCAAACTGCAATGGCTGCCAGTCTGCTCTGTCTTGGAAAGGTCCCAGAGTCTGTGTCCTGCGGCCCCGTGCAGGAACAATGACTGCTGAAGCACCTCTGTGAGAAAGCTGCCCTCACATTCCGGCCCAATGCCAGAGAGTCCAGTTTCTCTCCATATGAGTCTGGGTCCCCAAATTCTCACCCGGAACTGGAGTTCAGAGCAGTCAGGAGCTTGTCTCTCCCTTCCGATTGAAAAAGACAACAGCGTACCCAGCTGCCAGCTCCTTTCGCGCTTGCCTCCGTACCTCCGCTCTTCCGCACCTCTGCACCTCCTACCGGACTCAGTGCACTTTTCTCTTTCCTTCTAGTTGTAGAATTTCCACTCAGCCAGCCTTCCCGTGGTTCTGGATGGTATTCGTTTTGTCTTTTAGTTGTAGTTTTAATGTGGTTGTGTGCAGCAGCAAATTCAGGTGTTTACCTATGCCGCCATCTTGGTTGTCTCTGTATTTCTTTCTTTATTAATTTTTAAAAATATATATTTTTATTAATTTCAGAGAGGAAGGAAAAGGAAGAGAGAGATAGAAACATCAATGATGAGAGGGAATCACTGATTGGCTGCCTCCTGCACGTTGGACCGAGCCCGAAACCCAGGCATGTGCCCTTGACCCACATCGAACCTGGGACCCTTCGGTCTGCAGGCCGACGCTCTATCCACTGAGCAAAAGTGGCTCGTGCTGGGTTGCATTTCAAAATGGGAGAGCAGCCTGACTGGCATGGCTCAGTGGTTGAATGTCAACCTATGAACCAGGAGGTTTGATTCCTGGTCAGGGCACATGCCTGAGTTGTGGGCTTGATAACCCAGTATGGGATGTGAAGGAGGCAGCCAACCAATGAGTCTCTCTCATCATTGATATTTCTAGCTCTCTCTCCTTCTCCCTTCCTCTCTGAAGTCAGTAAACATATATTTAAAAACAAAATAGGAGAACATATGTAAAACTTTATATATTATGAATATACACAGTTAATGTACCTTGTAATTTTTGCTGCCTTACTCTTTGAGGTATAACTAGAAAGAATTTTTTTTCTGGATAGAAACTGGAAAATAATTACTGTTCATATTCAGGCATAATACTGCATTATGCTCTTCTTCTTGGCGCACCCCCCCCCCCCCCCCCCCATTCAAGGTTCTTAGAGTTTACACACTGGAAACACAGCTAGGCAAAAACCTAGAAGTTGTCCAAAGAATAAAGAAAAGTTAAAAGTTCTTCTAGCAAAAAGTACATTTTGAGATTTATATTAGTCTTGAATTCTTAGCCCTATCATTGATCCAGGATGGTTATCTGTCAGAGCATTATGCTCTTCTTGAACTCTGATATTGCACACAAGGATGATCCAATAACCTTCCATTTTTTCCTTGGTATTGGTTCAGTTTCTTCTTTGTCCTTATTTCTGTAAGCTCATTTGCATGGCTTTAAGTAGAAACATTCTTTTTGCATCCATGACCTCCCTCCCTCCCTCCCTCCCTCCCTCCTCCCTTCTTTTCTTTCTTTTAATCCTCACCTGAGGATATGTTTATTGATTTTATAGAGAGGAAGGGAGGGAAAGACAGAGAGAAGGGTGAGGGGGAGGGAGCCAGCCATCAACGAGAGAGATGAAATTACTTTTCATACTCGCCCCAATCGGACCAAATCTGAAACCTAGGTATGTGCCCTGACTAGGAATCAAACCCATGACCTTTCAGTGTTAATTCTCACGTGAGGATATTTTCCCATTGATTTTTAGAGAGAGTGGAAAGGAGGGGGAGAGCAGAGAGAAACATTGATGTGAAAGAGACACATGGATTGATTGCCTCCTGCATGCACCCCTACTTGGGGCTGGCCAGCGATCAAGCCTGCTTGGGATCAAGCCTGCAGCTGAGATATGAGCCCTTGACCGAAATCAAACCCACCATGATTCTTTAATCCATGGGCCAACGCTCAATCCACTGAGCCAAATGGCTAGGGCTCCCACAGCTTTTTTATCCATTCATCTATTCATGGGCACTTGGGCTGTTTCCAGATCTTACCTATTGTAAATAACGTTGCTATGAACATAGGGGTGCATATATTGTTTCTGATTGGTGTTTCAGTATTTTTAGTCTATATTCCCAGAAGTGGCATTGTTGGGTCAAATGGTTAATTTTTTGAGAAAACTCCATACTGCTTTCCATACTGCACCAGTCTGCATTCCCACCAGCAGTGCACTAGGTAGGGTTCCGTTTTCTCCACATCCTCTCCAGCACTTGTTTGTTGATTTATTGGTAATAGCACTTCTGACAGGTGTGAGGTGATATCTCATTGTGGTTTTATTTTGCATTTCTCTGATATTTGTAATATTGTCAACAATTTTAAAAAAAGGGGGAGAAAGAAAGAAAAAAGAAAATAAACCCTGACCACATGATACCTGCTGGGCTTATTCCAACCAGGCAAACCTTGGGCATGTTAGCTCCAACTGGGGTCATGAATCGGGGGTGGGAGTGGGAAAAAAGAATGGGGGTGTGTGTGGGAAGTATAATTCAAATGGGTGCTGTTACAAGTGACAAACCCCATTCAACCTAAAAAAACGTTTTATTGGAAGCACATGGGAGTTATATATAGACCCTAAAGAGAGTAGAGTAATTAAGCCTCAAGAAAGAAAGGAATCCTGGCTGCCTGTGACCTGTAGCAGGATGAGGGTCAGCTTCTTCTGTGCACTGCCTAGCATGGATCAACTACAGCTGTGGACTGCCTCACTTTATGTGGCTCAAGATTCAAATTACTAACCCACAAATGGCTACAGTGTTGGTGAGAATGTGGAGCAACTGGAACTCTCCTATGATGCTTGTAGGAATGTAAAATAATATATAGATACTTTCTCAAAAAGTTAAACATAAATCTAACATATGACTTAGACATTCCACTCCTATGTATTTACCCAAGAGAATTGAAGCCACAAGTTCACACAAAGACTTGTACACAAATGTTTGCAGCAACATTGATAGCCAAAAGGTAGAAACAATCCAAATGCCCATCAATTGAATGGATAAACAAAATGTGGCACATTCATACAATGAAAAATAAGTTGGCTATAAGAAGGAATAAAGTATGATATATAAACTAAATAAAAAGGAATAAAGTATGTTACACACATACACACACACACACACACACACACACACGTGGCCAGATTATTATGACCACCTGATGTTTGTAGGCAAATTAGCTATAATTTCACGCTGAAGTTGCTAAAGGGCCAGACCATTATAAACGTCTGCATAGCACAACATACCTAAGTATCGTTGCTGATCAAGTTCATCCTATCATGTTGATGGCATATCCCAATGGAGCTGGCTTCCAACAAGACAATGCGCCATGCCACAGTGCTTGTATTGTGCAGGAGTGGTTTCAAGAACATGAGGGAGACTTTACCTTGCTTAGGTGGCCCCCACAATCTCCAAATCTCAATCCAATTGAGCATTTGTGGGACAAAGTTAAAAGAGCCATCAGGCAGCTATCAGGCAGCTGGTTCCACAACCATCAAATCTCACAGAACTGGACAGTGCTATTCATCAGGCATAGTGTCAGATCCCTCGCATCACCTTTCAACATCTTGTGGAGTCAATGCCAAGAGTAATCGCAGCAGTATTGAAGGTGAAAGGTGGCCCAATGAGGTACTGATGGGGTGGTCATAATAATCTGGCCACTCAGTGTGTGTGTGTGAGTGTGTGTGTATAGTGAAGTGATTGTCACAATAAGTTTACCATCAATCACCACACATAGTTACAAATTCTTTTTCTTGTGATGAGAATTTTTAAAGATCTTTCTTAGCAACTTTCAAATATACAATGCAGTGTTGTTACCTATACTGATCATGCTGTTCGTTTAAGCCTCAGGACTTATCTTAGGAAGTTTGTATGTTTTGATCACCTTCATCCATTTCACCCCTCTCCCCTTCTTTTTGGCAACTACTAATCTGTTCTCTGTAACTATGAGTTCCTTTTTCTTTTTGTTTTTTTAAAGTGAGATTACATATAGTAATTGTATTCTCTGTCTGATTTATTTCACTTAGCATAATGTCCTCAAGTTCCATCCATGTTTCAAATGGCAGGATTTCCTTTTTTTTCATGACTGAATAATAGTTCATTTTATATAGATAATACATTTTCTGTATCCATTCATCTTCCGATGGATACTTAAGTTGTTTCCATGCTTTGGCCATAGTAAATAATCCTGCAGTGAATATGGGGGTACAGATTTCATATTGAGATAGTGATTTTATTTCCTTTAGATAAATACCCAGATGGAATTGTTGGACCATACTGTAGTTCTATTTTTAAGTTTTTGAGGAACCTCTGTGCTGTTTTCCATAGTGGCTGCACCTGTTTACATTCCCACCAACAGTGCCAACGGTTAGTCTTTTTTGTATGAAGACCAATTAAAGAAAATTGTAAAGACTTGTCAACATTTTCATATATATGTAATATTTTTCTGTTGAAGTTATGCTTTTTAAACACATAAAACAATATCTATAATTGCAAGTAAGCATTTTCTTAGCTTTTTAACTGAAGAAGTTCCTTTTTTGCTGAAAATTCAAAAGCTACATATTTCACATGCATTCTAATATCTGTAATGCTTTTATCTTTAAAATATTTTATATCGAATGAGACTATATGGGTAGGATATGGTTTGAGTATTTTTAGTAGAAAAGGTAAATTGGCCTCTGAATTCAGTTGCAGATTAGTGATACAAAGGATGGTTTTTTTTGAGAGCTTCATAGGTGATTAGGAAGCTGGAGGGAAGGGTGCTGCCATTGGGAATGGAGAGCTGGCTTGAATAGGATTGGGTTACAGAAAATATGGCCCATAGGCAAGCATGGGATAAAATGGTAAGTGCACAAATTTATTTGCTCAAACGGTGGAACTGAGAGTGGAGTTTTCACCCCTTAGTCTTTTTGAATCTCTGGATAAAGCATTACTTGATTTTTGGTCTGTGTGCCTCAGTGCCAGATTCTGCCTATTGTTAAAGTGGCATCTTCTAACTGGAACCTTTTGATAGCAACAGCTCTGCCAGTTCCAGACTGATGGTGATAGTGGTTGGATTGGAATGATAGAGAGGAGAGTTTAAAAAAACTGAGGAAGTTATTGGTTGAGATTATCATTCTTTGAATATTTTACATTTCTTTCTGAAATTAGAGTCAAGGGTGGTATTTCGAAGTGTTGCTATATAGTTTGCTTAACATTGTTACATGATATGGTACTTGAAGGAATTCTGAATTTCCTTGATAACTTTACCCTTTTTTTCTTATATGATTAACAGGAAATGAATTAAATCTATAAAGGGCTTAATTTTAAAGACATAATCCAAACATATCTGAATTATTGGAATTAAAGAGACATTTGAAGTAATAAATTGCCTTATCCATAATGTAGTCATGATAAAGCTATTTTGTTGACTACTTGATTAAAAATTTAGGTTTTCCAATGGTTTTCATAGGACACTCCCGAAGATTGTTGAAAGCAGACATTTTGAGTACAGAAGTGTCTGAGATACTGTTGCACTCTACTTGGTAGTGGATTATCCAGTGGCCTGTGAATTTGCTGTGTTGCTTGAAGAAAAGAGGTTCTTATTTTTACTTCAGTCACTGTAAATGTCAGTGAGAGATACTACTGTCGTCACTGACTTTCAGCAGTAGTAGGTCAGGTAAGAAATTCACCAAGCCTTTTAGGAACTTGTGTATAAAGGTCATTGTGTTATCATGAAACATATGGGCTCCTTTATAAAGACCTGGGATGTTTACATAGAAAACAACTCCATTTGTGGAGAAGGCTTATTTTATCTTAATTATTTTCTGTGTTGTCCTAGAGAAATGATGACTTACAGTCAAATGTTCACCTTTGGGGAACACAAAAAACTATGCATAGAAATAATTGGTGTATAGGCAGCTGGGTGGCAAAAGTTAGTTTAAAGAAAATTCCTTCCTGTCTTTTTTTTCTGTAGTTCCGTTATAGATTATTTGAAGAGACTTGGATTTCCCTGTGTGCTTTGAAGTGAAGTGCATGTTGTGCAGTAAAGAAGCAAATCCAGCCCTAACTGGTTTGGCTCGATGGATAGAGCATCGGCCTGCGGACTGGAGGGTCCCAGGTTCAATTCCAGTTAAGGGCATGTACCTTGGTTGCGGGCACATCCCCAGTAGGGGGTGTGCAGGAGGCAGCTGATCGATGTTTCTCTCTCATCGATGTTTCTAACTCTCGATCCCTCTCCCTTCCTCTCTGTAAAAAATCAATAAAATATATTTAAAAAAAAGAAAAGAAGAAGAAGCAAATCCAACCTCATTGTGGAACTTGCTGGCTGTGGGTGTATCACAGATGGAAAGATGTTAAGACAGCATTCATATTTTCTTGCATGAAAAATTCATATGAATCAGAAACTCAGAAGTGGCCATATCATCTGGTTTCCCCGTTAAGGAGCTGTGGTCCTAAGTTTCCAGCTGGCAGCTACTCAATTAAGGCATTGACAGGTAGCAGGTTAGAGATACCAATTTAAAAAATACCTTGAATTACCTGTTTATCTGCTGCGTTTTAGAACAGTGGTTTTACCCTTTCTTCTGTGTGGCACAGCTATTTTGATGAAAGGGGATTTGAGGTTCTTCTTAATGTGGATTTAAATTTTTTCATTCCACATTATTATTACTTATCCTATTGTATTCATCAACTAATGAAATATAATAGCCATTTGAGTATCTTACCTTAAATGAGTGAAATGGCTGGGAAATTTTAAGCATTGCCACACCAGGGACTAGCACTCAAATCTTCGACCAGTATACTAAAGCATATCTGTTGTGATATGAGCCTGAAGATAAGAGACAGCAAACTATAATGGAAAAGTACTTTAGGTCAAAGACTGGATTCTAGTACTAGCTTTCTTATTTGGTTGTATGATTTAACATTTCTGACCCAGAGTTGCTATTATACCAAATGGGACAGTAATAGCTCCCAAATTCCCCGCCCCTCCCCGCCCCCCCAAACAAGCTTGTTGTAAGGACCAGTCAGATAAATAAGCACATACAAATGTTGACTATTATTATTGAGGTTACTGCTACTTGGAAATTAAGTATGATGTAGATTTGCTTAGACGACTTTATTTGATTGAAGAAATTTCTTTTAATTCTAAACCTAATTCTTTTAGGTTTTCTTTCACAAATGTGTATTGACTTTTATCAAATGATTTTTTGAAATGATCATATGATTTTTCTTCTTTATTTTGTTATATGGTAAAAGAATTTAGCTGTTGTCCTGTAGGAGTGATAGTTGAATAGAGAGACAAACAAATAAATAATCTTAATATTTATTATTATTGAGGCTTACAAAAGATGTAGTGGGGATGGAGAGAAGAGTAGTAATGAAATCAACCTGACAAAGTCAGGAAGGTTCTCTGAGGAACTCAGCTGAGGTGCAGATTTGAAATTTGAGGAAAAGGAAGAAGGGGAGTGGCACATCTTAGGCAGAGGGCATGGCCATTGTTGTGGGAGTATGGGGTGCATATTGGAGGTTGATAACTAGAGATGTGTGGCTGCTATGCAGGTGCAGGGTTATGAAAGGAGCCTTCCATGCTATATTAAGGTTTCTGTCTTGTATGTGGGTATGAAGAGGAAAAAAAGAATGTATTCTGCAGTTGTTAAGTACAGTGTTTGTTGTGTATCCTATATAATAAAAGGGTAATATGCAAATAGACGGAACGGCAGAACAGCTGAACAACCAACCAAAGCGTAATATGCTAATGATATGCTAAGGCTGCTCAACCACTCACTATGACGTGCACTGACCACCAGGGGGGCAGATGCTCCGACTGGTAGGTTAGCTTGCTGCTGGGGTCCAGCCGACCGGGACTGAGCGAGACAGGCCGGACATGCCATTTTTGCTTTATGTTTTGCAGCCTTATAAACAAGGCTCATATACATTTATTATTGTCGTATTTCTTGATGCATTGACCTTTTATTATCATGAAATGTCCCTCTTTCTCTCTGGTAATAAAGTCTACTACCTCTGATATGAATATAGCCATCCCAGCCTTCTTCTGTTTCTTACTCTTTTGTTGGTATGTCCTCTTGGATCCTTTTACTTTCAAACCTTTTGCTTTGTGTTTAAAGTATGTCTCTTGTAGACAGCGTGTATTTTGGTTCTTGTTTTTTAAAAATTCTGACAATATCTGCTGTTTAATTTGGAGTCTGTTAACATTTAATGTAATTATTGATATGGTTGTATTTAGAACTACTATTTTAGTATTTGTCCCAGCTCTTTTGTTCCTTTATATTTTCCTGGTTCTTTTGGGTTAATTGAATAATTTTAGGATTCCATTTTAGTTTTTTGGCATTGTTGCTATACTCTTCATTTTCTTTTAACAGTTTTTGGAGATACAATTTACATACGATTCACCCATTTAAAGTATACAACACATTTTTTTATTATATTCACTTAGTTGTACAACTATCAACACAATCTAATTTAGAACATTTTGTCATCCCTAAGAGAAATTATGTACCCAGTAATGGTCACTCTGCATTTCCTCCTATCCCCTTGCCCTCACTTTAAGTAGCCACTAATCTAATTTCTGCATCTATGTATTTACCTATTCTGGACATTTCATATAAATGGAATCATAAAACATATGGCCTTTTACACCTGGCTACTTTCTTTTTTTTTTTTAAATATATTTTATTGAATTTTTACAGAGAGGAAGGGAGAGAGATAGAGAGTTAGAAACATCGATGAGAGAGAAACATCGATCAGCTGCCTCCTGCACATCTCCCACTGGGAATGTGCCTGCAACCAAGGTACATGCCCTTGACCGGAATCGAACCTGGGACCTTTCAGTCCGCAGGCCGACGCTCTATCCACTGAGCCAAACCGGTTTCGGCTGGCTACTTTCACTTAACGAAATGTTTTAAAGGTTCATCTATGTTGTTAAATATGTTAGCATTCTTCTTTTTTTTTTTTTTTTTGGTGCAGAATAGTATTCTATTGTGTGGTTATGCTATGTCTATTTATTATATTATCAGTTAAATTTTGTAACTACTATTATAACTAATGCTGCTATGAACATTTGTATACTAGTTTTTGTGTGGATGTTGGTTTTCATTTTTTTTTAAATAGTTTTTTGAGAGAGAGAGAGAGAGAGAAACAGAAACATTGATTGGTTGGTTGCCTTTTAACTCAAAACCCATGTATGCACCCTGAACTGAACTGGCAATCCTTTAACGTATGAGACAATGCTCAACCAGCTGAGCCACTCTGGCCAGGCAGTCATTATTCTTTATGAGAAGTTACATTGTTGTTTTCTTGTATGTGATTTGTCATTTTTCTTTGGCTGTTTTAGAAATTTTCTCTTTATTTTTGGTTGTTGGCAGTTTGACTACTATATACTTAGGTGTTTTCTTTGTATTTGTGTTGCTTGTGGTTCACTGAGCTTCCAAAATCTGTAAATTTCCATCTGATATTCCATTTGGAAAAATTTCAGCCATTATTTCTTCAGATATTTTTTCTGCTCCATTTTCTCTCACTTCTGATTATAGGACTCTGATTATAACTATTACACATAAGTTTAGATCTTTAATATTGTACCACATATGACTGCTTAGTTTTCTTATTATTTTTTCCCCTCTCTGTCATATATATAGGATAATTGCTATTGATCTTTCTTCAAGTGTACTGACTCTTCTGCCGTCTTTATTCTGCACCCAATGAATGTTTTAATTTTGGATATTTTTTAATCTAAAATTTTCATTTGGATCTTTTTTAGTAGTTTCTATTTCTCTGCTGAGATTTCCTATTTGTTAGGAGCAGTTTTCCTCTTTAATCCTTGAGTATAGTTATAGTAGTTGCTTTTAAATTTCTTGTCTGTCAGAAAAGACCTTAGGTTGGAGGAGACTAACAATACATGACAACTAAATGCAATGTGGGATAGCTTGGATTGGATGCTGGGCCAGAGAAAGAATATTACTGGATTGAGTGACAGAATTCACGTAAGGTTTGTAAATTTGTAGTTAATAGTATTGTATTATTAATTAACTTCCCGGTTTCTATTGCTAGATGAGACTTATTTAAGATGTTAACATTGGAGAAACCTTGAAGGTTAAAAAAATTATTTTGTACTAATTACAACATCCAGGTTATTTTGGTGTGGGTCTCTATGAACATTTTCTTTACACTTCTGTGATTCACGCTTCTCTGTTTCTTTGAATGTCTGGTAATTTGAAATTGCATCTTGGGCATTGTGAACAATTCATTATAGAGAATTTGGATCTGTTGTGTACTTCCAGAGAATATTGATTTACATTTTTTGTTTTAGCAGGGTGGGTGCAAACTCCAAATCATTTTACCCTGTGGTCAACAGTCTAAAAATTGTATTTAGTTTTTAGTCTAATCTGAAATGCTTGTAGTCTGTCCCACACATGCATATTTCAGGGATCAACCAGAGATTTGGGACCAAGTTTATATGTGGACTTTGGGATCTCTTCCTTTGTGGCTCTCTCCTTTCCTTGATTTCATCTGGTGGGGTCACTCTGAACTCTGTCCTCTGGGTCTGCATGCTAGGTAAGAGTGTGGTTTCTATCTAAATTCTGTTATCTAACAATGTTTAACTGAGCCTGCCTTCAAGCAAAAGCCATTAAAAAAAGAGAAAAAAAACGTCCTCAGTGCTATTCCTTTTTTTGTGTGTGTGACTCCCCTATAGTCTGCTTTTGACTGCTCACCAGTGCCTTCAGGTATTTACTTAAAAAAAAAATTTATATATATATATATATATATATATATATATATATATATATATATATATATATGTATTCTTATTGATTTCAAAAAGGAAGGAAGAGGGAGAGAGAGATATACATCAGAGAAACATCAGTGATGAAAGAGAATCATTGAAAGGCTGCCTGCTTCATGCCCCCTACTGGGGATCGAGCCCTCAACCTGCGCATTGTGCCCTTGACCGAAATTGACCTTGGGACTTTTCAGTCTGCAGGCTGAGGCTCTATCCTCTGAGGCAAACCGGCTAGGGCGGTATTTAATTTTTATATTTTGTCCAGAGTTTATAGTTATCTTTGGGACAGTTGGTCGTATAAGAGCATAAAAAGTTTCCAGTATTCTTAGATAGCAGTGCCTGGAAGTGGAACTTAATTTTTTGGTTAACCTTTTATTGAAATATATATGATACACACACAGATACATACACACTGTGTACCAACCATAACTCTGCAGCTCAAGATGCTATCATAAATTGAACGCAGCTTATGGAGAGAAGTAGGACATTTACCAGCACCTCAGAAGCCCCTTTCATATCCCTTCCTAATTTCTACTCCCACCTGCTTCTCCAAAGTAGCTATCCTCCTATCTTCTAGTGTTGTAGATTAATTTTGCCTGTTATTGAGCTTTGTATAAATGATATTCTTTGTATATTTTCTTTTTTGCCTGATATCTCTTTTATGTTTGTGAGATTATTCCATATTATGTGTAGGAGTGTTTTGTTCATTCTCATTGATGAAATGTGTTTCATTGTGTGTATTTATTATAACTCGCTTATCCCTTCTATAAATGGGCATTAGGGTTATTTTCATTTTGGGCCTGTTACAAAGAAGTGCTGCTTGAACATTCTTTTATGTCTTTTGGAATACATGTGCATTCATTCCTATTGGGTATGTATCAGGTACTTGAATTACTGGATCATAGCATCTGAAACTTTTATTCAACTGTAGTAGATACTGCCAAACAATTGACAAAGCAGTGTTTTTTTGTTTTCAAATTCGTAAGTGCTTTAATAGGATAAACTTACATACATGAGCAAAGCATGGTAGCTTCTAGTGGTGGCTCGCTGGGAAGAAATCCACACTCCTCCCAGTGAAACCAAAGTGTGGGATCTGTGAGTCTTTGTCTCTCGAAATCAAAGAATGAAGTCATGGATAAAAATGGTTAGCGGAACTGAAGTTTATTGAGAGAAGTCAGTCCTGGAAAAGGTACAGCTGGGGTTCCATGTTGCAGTTGGGTGTTAAAAGTCTATTAGTCCATTTGTAGAGTCCCCCATGGCCATAAGCCACGTGGCTGCAGGGGTGTGCTCCCCGCTACAGAACGTCAGGAACCCATTGCTGGTTAATTGTTTTTTTAATGAACAAATATTAGGAGGTTTTAGCTTTTAGGAAATTGGAACCAAAGAATTATTGCAAACACAATTTAGTATTCTTTCCATGTGTTAACCTCTCGTGTTTGACTAATTGGTGGTTTGATAATAAAAGGAAAACACAGATCTAATTCATATATATCGCTTGCTTGCTTGCTCGGGCTTATTGAATTTTATTGGCATCATTTATGTGGTTATGATTCTTGGATCTATCATTGACAGTTATATGATGTATTTTATCTAGTTTTATCAGTCACATAAGTTCTGCTAACATTGGTGGGCTTATGAGGTTCATGGTCCAAGAATATGTTAGTTCTTTCCATTAAAATTGGTACAACTTATTTATTAACTTATTTTATAATGTTTATAAATAATTATTTTATAGTTTTCATGCTTATTATATTTTTTAGTTTGATGAGGCATTTATATTTATTACTTGATCTACACAAAGTAGCCTTGGAATATAGGTGTGATGCAGCTAATTTTTCTAAGAAAAGCAGGATACTGAAGAGCACCTAAAGGGAAGATGGAAAATGGTAGCAGATTGACCTTTTTGGTGTCTATGCATATCAAATGGTGTGATGCTTTATGACACAGTAGTTATTCTTAGACTGGGAAACTTTTTCTGTAAAGGTTTAGACAGTAAATATTTTAGGTGATGTAGTTTGTGTTGCAGCTACTCAACTCTTCTATTGCAGCCCAAAAGCAGTTATAAGACAATACATAATGAATAAGGGTGACTGTGTTCAAGTAAAACCTATGAACACTGAAATGTGAATTTATATAATTTTCTCATGTTACAAAATAACATTCTTTGACCCCCCCCCCCCCCCGACTGCTTGAAAATGTAAAAATAATTTTTATTGGTCTGCTAAGGCTGCTGTAACAAAGCACTACAAACTGCCTTGCTTATTAAATAATAAATATATTGCCTCAGGGTTCTGGAAGCTAGAAGTCAGCATTCAAGGTATTGCAGGATTGGTTCCTCCATATGGATATAGACTTGTAGATGTTTGTCTTCTCTTTGTGTCTCTTCATATGGTCTTCCCTTGGTATATGTCTGTACAAATTTCCAAGTCATACTGCATTAGAGCTCACCTTGATGAGCTCATTTTAACTTGATTACCTCTGAAAAAACCCTATATCCAAATAAGGTTACATTTTGAGATATTGGGGGTGAGGGCTGCAACATATTATTTTTGTGAGGGGGTAACAGTTCAATCCATAATAATCATTTTTAACCATGGGTCATTAAAACACAGATGACAAGCTGGATTTAGCCACTTGGCTCCTCTATTGAGGCAGAGCTGATATACCTGTGGGATTTCCAGCTCCAAAAACTTGTCCAGGTGCACCTTTGGGTGAGATGGCTAATCTTGTGGACTCTTCAGGTTCAGTAGGGGAACAGTCATCAGCTTCATCTTTGAATATGAGGGACAACAGTTTATACTAATTTAGTATAGGATTATGTTGTTTTAGATATATTTAGAATTCAGGTTCAAATAACCATTTTTGTGTCTTTAATTGTAGAAAGAACACACTCCCTCTACCCCCAACCTGATTGGAGATGTTCTGGGAGGTGGGGCAGAGTTATAATGTATTAGAAGATGACTTAGAATAGTGATTTGAAATAGTTGCTCAGTGTGTTCTATGGAGGTGCTTTTAAGGCTTTCATAAATATTTGATAATTTTATTTTAAAATAAACTCAATTTTAATACATTGGCTACCACTAATGCATTAATTGTTGCTATTACACTAAGTCATTTTTGTGCAGATTTCAAAATGTGTAATTTTTTTCATCTCTGTTTAATATGGAGAGCCTCTCAAGGCTGTGAGGTGATCTGTTTAAAATAAAAATTAATCTGTTATTGTTAACAACTTAGGTATGGGAATCAGTACTTTAAAAAATATGTTTTCATATATTTTAGAGAGAGAAGGAGGAAGAGAGAGAGAGAAACATCGATGAGAGAGAATCATCACTCGGCTGCCTCCTGAATGCCACCACTGGGGATCAAGCCCACAACCCAGCCTTGTGCCCTGACCGGGTATGGAACTGTGACCTCCTGGTTCATGGGTCAATGCTCAACCACTGAGCCATACCAGCTGGTGGGAATCAGGATTTTGGGTTGCCAACTATTGTATTCTTGTTTGTATGCTATTTAATTTCTCTGTATGATTCTTATAACTCTTGATTTCAGTCTATGTTAATCTAATCAGTCTCCCCCTCAAACCCCCAGTAATTGACTTCATAATATGTGAAGGCTTTACATTTGAACTTAGAATATACATATATTTACCCTTGAATACTTCTTTCAATTTTATAGTCATATTCTTTGTAAGGTTTTATTTGAAAGGAAATTTTTTATTACCTGAAAATTTGGAAAATTAGTAATTATTATGTAACTTAATAAGAAAAGTTGAGGCAGTAGATAAAGCAGATTGGTTATTTTAAATTGGGTTAAGCTCTGGCTGGTGTGGCTTAGTTGGTTGGGCGTTGTCCTGTGCAATGAAAGGTTGCTGGTGTGATTCTTGGTCAGGCAGGACACATGAGTGGGTTGCAGGCTTAATCCTTGGTAGGGGGGCGTGCACGAGGCAGCTGATCGATGTCTCACATTAATATTTCTCTTTCTCCCTCTCCCTTCCTCTCTCTCTAAAAGATCAATAAAAATATTAAAAAATAAAATTGGGTTAATATCCTGATGAGGAAGGCACAACAAAAATGAAATCAGTTCATTACTAGTTATCAGATTGCTTATTTTAAGTTGGCTTAGTATACTTTTGGGGAAGGCACAGCAAAAATGAAATCAGTTTGTTACTAGTTATCCAAGTTTTGTCTTCTTTTCCCTGATGACTCTTAGAATCCTGTGAATGCTGATTTGTTTCTGCCTTCAACTTCAGTAGGCATACCATTCTTTATTATTTTTTGGTATAAGCTGTTTTAGAGTTACTATTACCTCCTGAACAGGCAAGAACTTGTTTACGTGGTAGTGGTAAGAGAAGGCATCTCAGTTAGCATTATGGCAAAACAAGTAAGTCTGTAAAGGTCTCAAAACAGATATTTCTTGACTGTTTTGATAGGTATAGAAGAAAAGGAAGAGTTCTATCACTGTTGTATATTTTTGGAATAGGTTTTCCTTGTAGTAGTTCCTCTTTTTTGTTTGTTTGTTTTGTTAATCCTCACCTGAGGATGTTTTTCCATTGATTTTCAGAGAGAGTGTAAGGGAGAGAGACAGAGAGAGAGAAACATCGATATGAGAGAGAGAGAGACATTGATTGGTTGCCTTTGAACATACCTGACCAGGGCCAGGAATTGAGCCTGTAACTAAGGTATATGCCCTTGACTGGAATTGAACCCGGGACCTTTCAGTTCACAGGCTGACTCTATATCCACAGAGCCAAACCGGCTAGGGCCTTGCAGCAGTTCCTTGTATTTGTTCATGTAGTTGAAATTATCTGTGGTTCTTTTGAGGAGATAATGAGATAGTTAATTTTATCATTGTTCAGCCTTTCATACCAAACCCTATAAGTTTGTAAGGAACAACCGTCAGTTATGGTGTGTGTCTTATGCTATTTAAGAGGCAAAGGGCATTTTGGAGTGTGGTAGAAAGAGCACTGAGCCTCTTATGTACATGCTGATGTGAGGATATTACTGTGTAGAGCTGTATTCCTGTTGGCTTGGAGTAGGATGGTTATTTAATGATCTTGTTGCCTTATTTCTGAGATTAAAATACACACAGATATAAATTAGCTTATTGAAATTAGCTATTTTAGATGTTTAGTTATTTTCCTGTAAATTTAAGAAGTTCTTTTGCTTTGAAAGTATATCTGCTCCATTGTGGCATCTCTGGAAATATATTAGTTTTGTGCCTGCAGCAGTCATTTCCTTGAGTGACACATGGGCCCTGGGTTTTAATATTTGTTTATTTATGCAAGCACTTTATACATGTGAATGGAGGGCTGGAGAGTTTTGTATAAGTGTTCAGCAATATGTTTTAAAGACATCTTGATAATCTGTCATAATTTCTCCAGTGGGAATACATAAAGTGGTGATCTTTATTGTTTATCTTTAGCATGGACATATCATATGACTTCTCATTGGTATATTCTCCATCCTTGTGGGGAGAAAAATTCCTTAGTGTAGCATATTCTCATTTATTATTCTGTAGATATTTAATATGATCCTCAGATAACCATGGAAATGGAGTATTTCTTTGGTTCCTGGTTGTGTAAATACTTTTATTTTATTGTTATTTTTAATACATTTTTATTGATTTCAGAGAGGAAGGGAGAGGGAGAGATGGAAACATCAGTGATGAGAGAGAATCCTTGATTGGCTGCCTCCTACACGCCCCCTACTGGGGATTGAGCCTGCAACCTGGGCATGTGCCCTTGATCGGAATTGAACCCGGGATCCTTCAGTCCGTAGTCTGACTCTATCCACTGAGCCAAACTGGCTAGGGCTGTAAATACTTTTTTTGAAACTTAGAGAAATAAGAGAAAAGAAGCAACTTCAAGCTGTTAGGTTGGGAATTAGTATAGTTTCTGAAAAAGGATTTGTATTGATCTGGTTGGTCAAGATTCTCAGAGCAGCAAGGAAGAGACATGAAAATCGCAAGGATGGAATGAGAGGTAAAAAGGGGGAATTTGGTTCATTCACTGCATATCTAATTCCTAATGTTCCTATGAGGTTCTGAAATAACCAGGAAAGGGGCTCATTTTTGCTAAATGACAGCTAAACTGCTCCATATACCTTTGTATGTACCCTTTAAATCAGTGGTTCGCAACCTTGGCTGTACATTAGAATCACCTGGGTCTCAACCTTGGCTGCACATTAGAATCACCTGGGAATCTTTTTAAAATCCAGGATTTTAAAAAAAATCCACTGCTTTAAATTAATCCTACAGACAGGGTTTGATTGGATTGATTTAATATTGCTGTGCCTGGAGCAAACATCTTTGTTGGTCCCAATTGGAGTGAAAACTTCACAGAGGGAAGCTCCTCATGCCCAGCCTATGTGTGATTGATTATGAGCCTGAGTGAACTTACTGTTCTTCATTCAATCCCCTGTGACCTATGTAATTACTGGCTTTATGCTCCTAACACAAAACACCTTGGAGGAATTACAGTGGAGAGTGGGATAGGATGGCAGGGAGAGAACAGATTGGGAACATAGAATGCTTTATAGGTCTTTGGTCCTGTAAGAACAGATTTTATCTACCTCTAATTTTTATTCCAAATGCAGAAGAGGTGTTTTTTTTGGGGGGAAGGAGATTTATTATTTTTTTTAAATTGAGAGGATTGTATGAAATCATCTTTATTATCTTTGATACCCTCATGGATTTGCATACTAGGAGTAATTATTTAGTGTGGTTATGAAATAGAATTTTTTCTGTGTGAAACTAAAAAATATGTATATAGGTATTTCCACGTACCACAACCCAACTAAATGAATTCACTGTATAATCAAAGGTACTTGAGTGTGTGAGTTTAAAATTTTGTTTTGCTTGTATTTTAAAAGAATTATTAACCAGTTAACTGCCACCCATCCAAAATGGAAACCATCCCCATATCTCCCTTATGCACTAGAATATTTATGAATTTAAGTTACCATAATTTTCTTTACAAACCCAGAGATGTCACTGACAAGTCTGATTTTAAAACTGGGCAACCAGAGTTGATATGCGAGGTTTGCAGCTATAGACGTGCGTGGCATGTGGGGAAATGGATGAATGCACATGCTTTTTATCTTAATATGGATGTTAGTAAATTCATTATTAGTAGAAGATGCTATTTTGTATGTTATAAAGATTTTTTTAGAATGCAAGTTTAGGTATGAGAAGTAAATAACACCTGGAACCAGATAATGTTTGTTATTTATTTATTTTGAAGTAAATATAATAATATTAGAAGCACAGTGCATGAAATTTGTGCACAGGTAGGGTCCCTAGGTCTGGCTGGTGATCAGGCAGGGCTGATTGGGGCCTTCCGGCTGCCAGCCGGGGCCTTCCTTCATTCTGTGTGGCCCCCTGGTGATCAGTGCACATCATAGCGAGTGATCGAACTCCTGAGGGGACGCTTTGCATATTAGCCTTTTATATATATAGATATTCATGATAGCTCTTTAACAGGTACTGGTTTGGAACTTTTTGAGAGGGCTGTTGTAGTAGGCTATACATGAGACAGACCATTAGTGTTTGCTGCCTGGCTATAGTCTAAGGATTAAAAGCAAAATCTTTGCATTTAATGTTTTGTATATTGGTTTTAAAAAATTCACAAGCTTTTAAAGGTTGTGAGGTATGGGTCATTTTTGTTCAGATAAGAGTTAGGTCAATAAAGCATTTACTAGCATGAAATGTTTTTCTTTTCCCCTTTCTCAGTATTAAAAGAAAGGTGAATGGACAAAATAGCCATTAAAGGATTTAATTTTTAAAAATGTAGCAACAAAAACCACATACTCTGGCCATCTATGTTACGTTAAGCTTCGTATTTCAAAACTATATTCACAGCTTTAGAAATAACTCTCCAGTAGCTGGATGGTATTAAACAAGTGTTTTTCTTTTCTCTATCCTATTGTGTCTGCAGGGATGCTGCAGCAATTCTTTTTGATCTATGGAACTGAAAAAGAAAAATGTTCTAATTTCCTGCTAAAATTTTACCTCAACAGTGAGGCCAGTCAGACACTGGAATAACTTGCTAAGGTAGTTCAGTGAGAATCTTTCCCCCAAAATGTTCCAGAATTGACTTGAACGAGCCACTTGGAATTGAAAATCAAACGGGAAAAATTATCCGGGATTAAGGAATAAAAAAGTCTGTACTGCATGTTTTGAGAAAATATTGCCTAAAATCATTATTCAGTGTTTAGTTTTTCAAGTGTGTTTTGTGCTTTATATACATCTTTCATGAAGGGTATATTTAATAATTAAAAGTATATTTTTTAAAAAAGCTATATAGTTCTAGATCATAAAGTACTCTTCCATCATATATGTTTTGAAAAGTGTATTATTAGATGCCTTACTGTTGTGTGCTAGCTCGTCATACAAGATAGTCTGCAAGGGAGGGTTGGGATTATGATGACTTTTAAATTAAATAGCTGGTGGGTGGTTGGCCAGGCTGTCATGGTCATTATTAATGTCCTATAAAGTGATGCCCAAGATCTAGATTTAATTGCCTATTCTATCTTTTTTGCTTAGACCAGCAAGAGGTAAGATTGATACTAGAGGGAGGCTGTTAGCTCTGGGGCAAGGCTAAGCCTTTAAGCCTTCCACAGATTCCCTTTCTACTAATTAGAAAAGAAAACAGCTGGACTGCTGGAGCTTTGCTGTTTCAGATCTCCTTAGCCCAGCGGTTCTCAACCTGTGGGTCGCGACCCCTTTGGGGGTCTAATGACCCTTTCACAGGGGTCGCCTAAGGCCATCCTGCATATCAGATATTTACATTACAATTTATAAGAGTAGCAAAATTACAGTTATGAAGTAGCAACGAAAATAATTTTATAGTTGGGGGTCACAAATGAGGAACTGTATTTAAAGGGCCAGAAGGTTGAGAACCACTGCCTTAGCCAAAGGTACCTGCTATATAGAGTTTTGAACATAGCAATAGACCACTAAGGGGTTACAAACAGGAATTTTAAGTCTTTGGAACCTTCAGACTGCAGGGATAGAGATTGAGGCAGGGGTGAAGTTGAGGATTATTTGTATTTGGAATTTTAACAAATGTAGTTTTAAAAAAATCATTCTTCTGGATGCTAATATATACATAAAAAGTACAATAAGTTCACCCCAGTTTGCGTGGCTCAGTGGTTGAGCGTCGACCTGTGAACCAGAAGGTTACGGTTCGATTCCCAGTCAGGGCACATGCTCAGGTTGCAGGTTCCATCCCCTGTGGGGGTTGTGCAGGAAGCAGCGAATCAATGACTCTCTCATCATTGATGTTTCTATCTCTCTCTCCCTCTCCCTCTCCCTTCCTTTCTGAAATCAATAACAATACACTTAAAAATAAATAAAAAGTACAGTAAGTTAAAAAAGGTCCCTGTATGACCACATGAAGACTATAAATCATTGTGGTGCAGGGCTTAGCAAGTGATGTATGTCAGGACAGTTTTATTCTTTTCATTTTCTAATAGCCAATTTAATTTCACTGGTATTGCAGCAGAATGTGCCCGATGTTGAATTTTCCAGGTTCTGTAAAGCCTGGTTATTGTAAATATAGCTGTGACATTTCAGGTGCTTTTAAGTGACTGGCCAGTTGTGTGGGGGATGGGGATTTTATTGGAGGGCCATCATTAATAAAAGTATTACTTTTTGTGTCTGACACTAAGGCAATCCAACCATCTATGAAATAGAAAGGACCAAAGCTGAATTAGGTAAAAATGTTAAAGCTGTTTGTTCTAGCAGTGGCTTCTTATTTCTCCTCTTATCAGTATGAAGTGGCCAGATTAAGCACTCAACCTTAAACTCTTCAGATTCTGATTTTGGAGGGCAGTGTTCAAATCTCTTTGCCTAAGGATGGGGTATTTGTTAATGTTAGGGCCTTGAGGCCGTAGGTTCCTCTAACTCGATGGTTCTCAACCTTCTGGCCCTTTAAATACAGTTCCTCATGTTGTGACCCCCAACCATAAAATTATTTTCGTTTCTACTTCATAACTATAATGTTGCTACTGTTATGAATCGTAATGTAAATATCTGATATGCAGGATGGTCTTAGGCGAACCCTGTGAAAGGGTCGTTCGACCGCCAAAGGGGTCTCGACCCACAGGTTGAGAAACGCTGCTCCTTGAGAGGATTGCATTGGAAGGTATGTTTTCCATTCTAAGGGTTAGTTCCAGGTGCTCTACTTCTCTTTGGAGAAGGAAAACAGAGATGAGTATAATTCCTGTATAATCCAGAGACATCAATCTCACTGCTCTACAGCCCTCCATCCCCATATCCCCCAAACACCCCTACCATTTGTTTAGCATGGCAAAGTTTGTCTTTACCCTCTTTTTTGACATTAGAGAAGAAGTTCAGGACTAGATTAGCCCAGTGGGCTACATATAAAGATGATGAAGAACAGGGAGTAGTTGACCAGATCTTTTGGTATTTCTAGTCAGAAATCCTCTGTGTCTCTTTATATTTGTTCATTGTGGAACTTTGGAATTTTTTTTCTCTCTCCCCCCTCCCCCCCCCCAAACATTACTCTTGCTCAGGACATTCCAGTGGTTGCTTAACCCTTTGAGTGCCGGGGAGCATCATCGCGCTCCTCCTGTCTTTCGCCAAAAGTGCCGGGAGCGCTATCGGCAATTTTTTTTTCTACTAGTATTTTATAATACAATCAGCAAACGATATATGTCAAAAAAGAAAAAAAATGGAGTAAAGGGTTCCTTAAGGTTTTGAAAATGTAACTTCATTTACTTGCGACTCATAATTTTTTTCCTAAACGGCTGTAAAATCAGCAAAAATGCCTTGGCAATTTTAGCATAGTTCCTAGGATATTGGTTGGCACTCAAAGGGTTAATGTTTCACTCTCACTATTCAGTATATGATTATATTTAAAATATCTTACAGTTTGAGTTAAGAAGTTGGTAATGTGAATCACAATAGTAGAAGTAGTGGACAAGGCACATCTGGAGGGTGACTGCATCCTAGGATAATATTATAATATCACCAGTGTCATTTGTCACTGTGAAGAGAATTAACATTGGATTTTTCTGTTCGTCTTAATTTCTCTCTTTTTGCTGTTGATAGTATAGAAAACATACAGATTACAAATGCGTTTTATTTTCACATGTTTTTTAATAGCTAAGCCTTTAGAAATCTACTTCATATCTAAATGTTATTTTCCTTTTATTGTCTTCCCCTTCTCCCACCCACCAAGATAGTTCATGCTGTTCTGGAGATTTTCCAGGCCTGGGAACTTTTATCTAGAGATTCTAAAGGTTACACTCATCTTTTGTGGAGAAAACCTAGATGACCAAGAGCTCTAGGTTCTTAAGAATTTATATAGGTAGAAAGATGTCTAGAGTTCTGGCATATGTGTAGCTCTTGAAATGGAAAATAATTTTGAGTTTGATCACATGAAAGTGGGAGGTTGTTTGGTATGGTTTTGATATTGTTTGGGACCTATCAGGGTTTTACAAGTGGTTGAAAATGAAGTATATCTTGATTTACAAACATGAGAATTGCATTGGGTCAGGTTGCATGTCCTTTGAGAGATTGCTGGAATATTGTTCCCGTGTGGTGTCAGGCTATAGAGCAGGATACCTGTGAAAACTATCTTCATTTCTACCATTTATTTGCCACTGTAAATAATAAGTGGAGAGGCAAGATTAATCAGCAAGCAGATTAGATTGTCAAGTCAAGTATGCATTGATGTCACTCTGAATACTTTTCTGAGTGATGTGAATGAAGAAATTACCAGTGGGTTCTTCAAGCTGTTGTTACATCGAGAACATTTATCACAGTTCTAGTCGCTCCAGCTATTGCCAGATAGTAGTTTCCAAATCCACATGTGAATTTTGGGGAAGGAATTTTGACTGCATCTTTATTTTCTCCTCTACCTTCAAATTTCATTTTTGAGACAAAAGCAATTCTATCTTTTTAACAGGCTATCTATAACAAACATCCACATGGTGGTTTTCTGGAATTTTTGCTTTTGGAGCTTCATTAATTACTCCAACAGTGCCATCATTGCTCAAAATGTCTTGGGGGTCTTTTTCCTAGTTCGGTCTTCAGAGACTGAATCCTGACTGCTCTTCATCGTGACCAATCATTTCTTGGAACTTGGATAGGTCTTTGGAGGAGGGGTGGTGGTGGTGGTAATGACTGACATGTTTTTTTAGAGATAAGATTGGAAAAAAAGGGTTGATGATCTCATTGAAGAATGCTGAAGGTCTCTTAATTGAGGTGACTGTAGAACAGTGAAAGGAGCCAGTGTTGTTGGCAGGAACTTTGCAGTCATAGGATTTGCCCGATTTGATTAATTTCCTCATCTCTTAAACCAAGAACATAGACCTACCTTATAGGATTGGTATGAAGGAGATGAGTCTTGGCACCTAGTTTATAGTTGGCTTTCACATACAGTAATTCCTTCTTATGGTTTACAAAATGTAGATCTGAAGATAAGTTTGAAGAAGAATTCTAATATTGTTTTTGAGTAATGGCCTCAGTGTTCAGATAGATAGCTTGTTCCCTGAGAGTATACTTCCTTAAAAAATCATACGGTTTAACTGGGCATATGGTTTACTTGTTTGTTTAAAGATAAAGGGAAAAAAGTCTGTATAATTCTGAGCAGAAGCAACTGAGCAAATGTTTTGTTTTTCATTTTATTGAAATCATTTTTTTTAAAGAGCAGTTTTAGGTTCATTGAAAAATGGAGCGGAAGGTACAGAGATTTCCCATATACCCCCTTTCACAACACATCCATAACCTCTCCTCTTATCAACATCATTCAGTAAAGTGGTACATTTGTTACAATTGATGAGCCTACATTGATATAATCAACCGAAGTCCTTATTTACCTTAGAGTTCACTCTTGGTGTACATTCTATGGGTTTAGACAAAAATAACATCTATCCATCATTATAATTGTCATACAGAGTATTTTCTTTTTAATATATTTTTATTGATTTTAGAGAGGAAAGGAGAGTTAGAAACTTCAATGATGAGAGAGCACATGCCCTACTGGGAATCGAGCCCGCAACCTGGGCATGTGCCCTTGACCGAATTGAACCAGGGACCCTACTTCAGTCCACAGGCTGATGCTCTATCCACTGGGCGCCAAACCGGCTAGGGCCAGAGTATTTTCAAAAAATACTCTGCTTTTTGCCGATTCATCTCTCCCCCCCGATCCCGATCCCTGGCAACCACTGATATTTTGTTGTTGCTGCCTCCATAATTTTGCCTTTTCCAGAATGTATATATAGTTGGAATCATATAGTATGTAACCTTTTCAGATTGGCTTCATTCACTTAATAATATATATCTAAGGCTTTTCCATGTCTTTTTATGGCTTGATAGATCATTTCATTTTAGCATTGAACAGTATTCAGTTGTCTGGATGTTGAAAAATGTTTTCAGTCCAAAAAATATGCTGAAATTCAGCCATGAGTACTACAACCAAACTGGGAAACCAGTGCTAGGTTTTAATTGAGGAGTAATGTGATATTAGTTTACTTAAGCATCTCTGGGCCTTACTTCTTTGTGTGGACAATTAGATGTTTAGACTTGATCTGTTAAAACAGAATCCTAGTTGGTTTGAAAGGCTGAATCCTAAAAATGTACAGATTGTTTGGGCAGGACTAATGAGTTCTAATTGGAGGAGATCTTCCATTGTCATAGCATGGAAAGGACCCTTGATTCCAATTCCACATGGATCTCTTCAGCACACTTTTGCTCAGTAAAGCCATTACTATAAAAAGTTAAAAGATGGCTTAATGCATGTGCATATGAATGTCCATAGATATGCTACAAGTAAGAATTTCATGTTGTGGATGTTATAATCAAGAAGTTATTGCTTATAAATCTTGCTTCGATTCCTTAATATGGCAATTTATTATTCAATCAATGAAAGTTATAAAGCATAGAGTGTTTTAGTGAAGTTGAAAGTGTGATGATGTGGTGAAACAAGCCCCTTTTACTTTTCTTTAAAATGTCATTCTAGGTATAAATTTTGTTTTTGTATTTGAAAGCGGTGAAATTGCAGAGTAATGGAAGTAATTCTCTTGTACAAGTACATCAGAGCTACTTCTCAGTTTAAAAGAAATGCATTTATTGTTCTTGGCATGTGTAAGAATTTGTATTAAATATGTAATCTTCATGACTCTCTTCTTTTTTTTATCTTCACCTGAGGAGTGAGGATATTTTTTTCCATTGATTTTAGAGAGAATGAAAGGGAGGGGGGAGGGGGGGAGAGAGAGAGAGAGAGAGAGAGAGAGAGAGGGAGAGAGAGAGAGACACACACAACAATGACACACCAATTGGTTGTCTCCCACACGAGCCCCAACTGGAGGTGGGGATCAGACCTGCAACCCAAGTATATACCCTTGACCCGTGTGCAGGACGATGCTCTAACCACTGAGCACTCTGGCCAGGACATGACTTTCTTCTTTAAATAAAAATCATTAGTACCATTGTTCCTTGGTGTCCTTGAGGGATTGGTTTCAGGACTCCCATGTATACCAAAATCTGCAGATGCTCAAGTCCTTTTTATAAAAGGGTGTAGTATTTGCATATACATCTATGCACATCATCTCTACATTACTTATAATACCTAATACAATGTAAATGCTATGTAAATAGTTTTAATCCTGTATTGCTTAGGGAATAATGACAAGGAAAAAAAAAGTCTATACATGTTTAATACAGACACAACTATTATAGGCCTAACTACATAGTACGTGTCAGCAGCCATGAAACATTCTCCCCCACCTCAAAATATTTTTGATCCATGGTTGGTTGAATTCGCAGATGTGGAACCCACAGATATGGAGGGCTAAGTATGCTTTGTACCAACTAAAGCATTTGCCTTATGTCAGGATTGCTAAAAGAAATATCTATTTTTTAAACAGGTTAAGTAACCTTAATGTATATTATGA
The DNA here is from genome assembly GCF_000147115.1 of Myotis lucifugus. Classification (NCBI taxonomy): domain Eukaryota; kingdom Metazoa; phylum Chordata; class Mammalia; order Chiroptera; family Vespertilionidae; genus Myotis; species Myotis lucifugus. The sequence continues at coordinate 286,440 of NW_005871582.1, read as the reverse complement.
GAAAAGTCATGACCAAGTTGGAACTTCTGGTAGTTGAGAATGAACTTATGATATAAAAAGAAAATAACCCACACACCCTGAATTGTATTCCCTGATGGAAGAATTTGTCTGACATATTTCAAGTCCAAAGCAATTTGAATATAAAATCATATTTTAGTTTTTTTTCTATTTAAATTAGAGGACTGTATTTGGTGCCTCATGCAACTTCCATAAATATAACATATATGCGTTTTTTTGCCCCCCCCCCAACATGTGGTTGCCTTGTTTAGAAATTAGGTGTTTAATCAATGAAAGTTAATCTAATTAGGCTGTTAAGATGTTTGTTAACTACACCCATAAGTTTGGTACACGTTCTTTTAGCTGTTGATTAAAGATGTGAATTATTCTTTGATAAATTAATATATAGCTTTTTGAAAAGTGAATGGCCTTGGCAAACACATTTGTAAAGTTACGTTATTTCCAGTGCAGTTGGGTTTTTCATTGTGTTGAGATTCTATTTGTATATTCTCATCTATCGTTTTTGACTGTTCTCAGAAGGCATTCACAGATTTTTCTTTTGTGTTTTCCTAATTTACAAAATAGAAAAGAACTATAAGTTGGAACCATAAGTTAAAGTGTTTTCTTAATTGTGTTACATCTTCCTGGTAAGTACTTTATCAGTCTGCAGTGATACATTTTTTTATATGTGTGTTTTAGCTTTCTATATCAGAATATGATTAAAAATTTTGCAGATTGTGAGTAGAAAAAATTTTAATAGATGGATTAAAAAATAGGTTTTTATTGTGCATTGCTTATATATTTTTTAAAGCCAGACCAGACTGTTTGAATGTTACACAGTTCAGTCTCTGATACCGTATGGATCAGCTCAACTGAGTTCTGAACTAGTTTAATGAAGTCAGATAATAATATATTCTAAAGAGAATTAACATCTGAAATGTAGTTGCATAATTATGGCATCAGTAGGAATGCATAACAATTCAGTTATTTTTTATTTATTCTTTTAGAGCTTAATTTTTTCATGTCATTTGAATTGTATATGCATTGAATTTTCTTACATAACTTTCCTTTCCCTTTTCCACAGTGCTCTGGGATCCTGGGAAATTTATGATTAGATGAGAGACTGAAATGCTATTCTCCAGATTGTATTTGTTTCAATTTTGTTTAATTTCATTTGGTATGTTTTGTTACTTGCAGAAAGTTTACTCTTAAAATGGATGTGGACATAAGAGGAATTATATAGACTACTTTCTCTTAGAACTTGCTGAACCCTTGGATATTTTGGCTGCATGTGGCTTAATATCCAACATAAAAGTGGATTAAATAAATGCTTTTCTACTATGTAGTGAAGAACCAGTTTTTGTTTAATTTTAATTCATTGCAGTCTTACATGTTATAAAATACAATTAAAATGTGAGAATATAAAATTGCTATGAAGTTTCTGAATGCTTGTTCTTAATTTCTTTAATTATCTCATTGTGGACTGGTAATACACACTTTGCAGGCTGGCAGCAGTCCTTGGACCAACCACCCTTTGATTAGCACAGGCTTAACCACACAGACATTTATTATTTCACTGAATAAGAACTCTGGAGTCAGTGTTTCCAGGGTGGGTTCAACAGCTCTACAATTTGCTTGTCCTTTCCATTGTGGTCATAAAATGGCTAAAGCACCTCCCAGTATCCCCCTTCATATGAAGACATGTGGAGAAGGAAGAAAGGGAGGGAGGAAGGAAGGAAGGAGAAGGAAGGAAGGAAGGAAAAGGAAGGAAGGAAGGAGAAGGAAGCAAGGAAGGAAGGAAAAGGAAGGAAGGGAGGGAGGGAGAGAGGGAGGGGACTTTTTCTTATTTGTTTTTTATAAGGGAATAAAACTTTTCTTAGTAACTTCTCTGCCACCTCCAGAAACTTCCCTTTACATTTCATTGGCCAGAACTGAGTCTCATAGCCACAGCTACATCAGTTGTTGGCAGAAAGGAACAATGGTTGCCATACTGGCTTAGACCAATCTTGATTTCCACCCTGGTGCTATGCCTGGGATCACCAGAAGAAAATGGGGATTTTGTGAGTGAAGAGGATGGGGGAATAGTTGGCTCTGTTACCGGTAGTATTTGCCACACTGAGAAAAGAGGTCAGCTTGAGAAGCACTGAATTTAATAACATTTTTTTTTGTTATAGTTAAGGAAGGCATAGGAAGGTGAGAGGAAAATAATAAATGCCTTTGAGACCCAGTGTCTTTGATATTGGACTGTGGGCTGCCCTTGCTGAATCTAGTATTTGCCATTGGGCATTGCTGTTTTATAATAGTTGCAGCCCTGGCCACGAAGATCAGTGGGTTAGAGCGTTGTCCCTACATGCCAAGGTTTCGGGTTCAATCTCCGGTCAGGATACATACCAGAGCAACCAGTGAATACATAAGTGGAACAACAAGTCAGTTTCTCTCTCTCTTCCTCTCCTTTCCCCCCCATCTTTCTCTAAAATCAATCAATAAAATTAAATAAATTAAAAATATGGTAATTGCCTACTGGCTAGAGTGTATTTCATTTGAACCATGATTCAATAACCAGTCAGACTTGAAAAAAAAAAAAGAAAATGTATTCTTGTTTGTTGATAGAACCTTTATTGTGTAATGTATATTTTTATTTATTCAAATGGATGTTTCAATTTTAGAAGCTGCAAAGTATGTGTTTTAAACATTGATTGATTTTTTCTGATTACTTTTGCAGCTATGTTTGAAAAGTGAAATGATTTGGCATGTTAAGGCATGTTTCATCCATCATTTTTAGGACATTTCTTATAATCCTTCATTTGAACAACTAGATCTCATTTGTTATGTTACTGCTTGCATTTAGTACTCAATCTTAGTTTTAGATGGGAAAAAACAGGAATTAAAAAAAAAACCATATAGCTTCTATGAGTAGCTGCTCATAGTAGCAAGAATCATTGTAGCTCTTTCTATATTTATATCCCTGCTGACAACACATACAGGGATTGCTTTGCTTGCATAAGTTTGTAATAAATAATTTTGAATGAGAAATTTATACATGCACATTTATAAATTCTTTCCTAATTAACAGTTGTTTAATGAATATGTGTGTTCGCTTTTTAGTTTTAAAATAAACATTTCACCTTGAGTTCCTAGTAGTGCTTATTACTGTTATTAAATTTGATATAATTAGACGAGTGATTCCTGATGGAAGATTTTTAGACTTTTGTGTCTCCATAGAGAAGGAATGCAGGTTTAATGGAAGACCATTAGCCTGAGAGCAAGGAGCCCTTGGCTCTCCTGACTCTGTTATTGACTACCTGTGTGATATGAAGAAGGCACAGTTGCCTTACCTGCTCTGTCATTCTATCTCTTTGGGTTGTGTGGAATGAGTTACACTATGAATATTCTAAAGGATTTCACAAATGTAGTTGACATGTATTATTTTCATTAATAGTAAGTTCTGTTGAGTAATTCCACAATAATAAAAGGTACCCAAAACACCAGAAGTATGGCTAAACTTTGCTAATTCAAAAAGCAACATTGTTTTATTAGTTTACTTCATTTTGAAATAAACACAGTCTGATATTCTAAAGTTCTTGATAATCTGTGAATTTGGAGATCAGCATATAGCAGAAGTTACTTTAAATTCATTTTTTTATTTTGAAATATTTTGAGCTATCTTGGTAATTGCTCCCAGCTTAATATCAATATCTTAAAAGTGAGCCCAGGAATGACTTCAGCCAAATGGCAGAGCAGGCAGCTCTAAACACTCAGCCTTCCAAAGAAACATTGAAAAACAAGCAGAAACTGTCAGAACTAACTTCGTTAGGACTCTAGAAAATAATCAAAGGGCTTTGGCAACCAAGCAAATATTTTCACCACCACAAATAAAATCATGTATGTTTTAGCTATCACCTCCCTACCAACCAACCTCCTCCATTCCCCCCAGCCCTCATCAACCACTAATCTGTTTTCTGTTTCTATAAGTTTCCCTCTTCTGGACATTTTATAGAAATGGAATCTTATGTGGTCTGGTTTCTTTTACTTAGTATACTGTTCACAAGGTTCATTCATTTATGCCTGCTTCCTTTTTATGGCTAAATATTCCATTGTGTAGACATACTATATTTTGTTTATCCATTCAACACTTGATGGTAATTTCTGTTACTTCCACATTTCCATATAATAGAGCATAAAAATACATAAAGCAAAACTGGTACAAAGAAAGGGAGAAATAGACATTTCAACATAATAGTTGAAGACTTCAAACCTCACTTCAATAATGTATAGAACAACTAGACAGGGTATAAACAAGGAAATAGAAGACTTAAACAACACTATAAACCAGGGGTCCTCAAACTTTTTAAACAGGGGTCCAGTTCACTGTCCCTCAGACCGTTGGAGGGCCGGACTATAGTTAAAAAAAAAACTATGAACAAATTCCTATGCACACTGCACGTATCTTATTTTGAAGTAAAAACAAACAAAACGGGAACAAATACAATATTTGTATTTGCATGTGGCCCGCGGGCCATAGTTTGAGGACCCCTGCTATAAACCAACTGGAGCTAACAGACATCTATAGATTTTTCACCTAACAACAGAGTATACATTTTTCTCAAGTGCACATGGGACATTTCCAGGATATAGCATAATGTTAGGTGACCAAACAAACCCCAGTACATTTAAAAGAATAGAGCTACTGTACATCTGAAACTAATCCTATGTAATAAAAGCCTAATATGCCAAGTGTCTGGTCGTCTGGTCAACTAATCAAAGTATAATATGCTAATGATATGCTAAGGCTGCTTAACTGCTCACTATGATGTGCACTGACCACTGGGGGCAGATGCTCCAACTGGTAGGTTAGCTTGCTGACGGGGTCCGGCTGATCAGGACTGAGCGAGATGGGCTGGACATGCCCTGGAGCCCTCCAGTGGTCCCTCCCTGTCTGGCCAACCTCCCGTGTCCCTCCCCGGCCCCGATTATGCACTGGTGGGGTCCCTCAGCCTGGCCTGCACCCTCTTGCAATCCGGGACCCTTCGGGGGTGTGGGAGAGCTGGTTTCGGCCCGATCTTGCAGGCCAGGCTGAGGGACCCCACTGGTGCACAAATTCGTGCATTGGGCCTCTAGTATAGAACAATGGTGAATGTAAACTGTAATTGAAAAATTAATTAGAAAGGAAGTAGAAAAAATACAACTTATGGTCTACCCCATGGAATTTGGAAAATGTATCAATATGTGGAAATTAAACAACACATTCATAAATAACCAGTGGGTCAAAAAGAAATCAAAAGGGAAATCAGAGAATGCTTTGAGATGAATGAAAATGAAGATACAATATATCAAAATGTATGGAATGCAGCTTATGTAGTACTTACAGGGAAATTTATAGCTGTAAAGGCCTATACTAAGAAAGGAGTAAGAGACAGTGGAAAAAGAGTAAACTAAAGATAAAGCAAACAGAATGAAGAAAATAGTAAAGTTTAGAGCAGAAATTATGACAGAGATAATAGAAAAAAAACAATAGAGGAAATTAATGACACCAAAAGCTGGTTCTTTGAAAATATCAACAAAATTGACAAACATTTACCTAAAGAATAATTAAAGAGCCCTAACTGGTTTGGTTCAGTGGATAGATCGTTGGCCTGCGGACTGAAAGGTCCCAGGTTTGATTCCGGTTGCGGGCACATCCCTAGTAGGAGATGTGCAGGAGGCAGCTGATGGATGTTTCTCTCTCATTGATGTTTCTAACTCTCTGCCCCTCTCCCTTCCTCTCTGTAAAATAAATAAATAAATAAATAAAATATATTAAAAAAAGAATTAAAGAATTAATGCCAATTTTTCAGGGTCTTAAAAAAGAATAGAGGGAGCGTTTTCAAGTTCATTTTTATGAAGCTGATATTACTCAGATACCAAAACCAGACAAAGATATCACAAGAAAACAACACACTAATATCTCTTTGAATATGGATATAAAAATCTTCAACTAAATACTAGTAACATATAAAAAGAATTATACACCACGACCAAGTGGGATTATCTGAGAGGTGAATTATTGATTTAACATCTGAAATTAATTAATGTAATATATTGTATCAATAGAGTAAAATACAAAAATCACATCATTTCAATATGCTTGGAAAAAACATTTGATAAAATCCATTACCCTTTCATGATAAAAATACTCAATAAGGAATAGAAGGGGAGTTCCTCAACCCTATAAAAGGCATCTAAATGTAGCTTTTTATTGTGTTATTTTAATGGTTACTTTTATTTTTGTCTAAGACAGTCTGCCTTAAAGAGATATGCAACTCATATATGGTAGAAGAAACTTCTGTTTTTTATTTATTTATTTTTTTTGGTAATCCTCACCAGAGGATATTCTTCCATTGCTTTTCAGAGAGAGTAGGAGGGGAGGAGGGAGAGAGAGAGGGGAAGGGAGGAAGGAGGGAGAAAGGTAGAGAAAGAGAGGGAGAAACATCAATTTGAGAAAGGCACATTGACTAGTTGCCTTTCGCATGTGCCCCAAGCTACGTACACTTGACTGGAAGTCGAACCGGTGACCCCTTGGTGTATGGGTTGACACTCTAACCATCGCCTAGGGCTATTTCTTGAACTTTATGTTATGATTTTGTACTTTTATTTCTCCATTTGTTGTAAAATCCATGCTACATTGTTATTTTTGCTTTAAAAATCTTTTTAAAAGATATGAATTGTTTCCATGCACTTGATTTCTTTGTTTAGGTCTGTATTTCTATTTGATGCCATTGTTATACTCCTTGAAATACTTATTAACATTTTTTTTTGTGTATGTGTGGTGCAGGTTTGCTGGTATAGAATTCCTTCAGCTTTATATGTCTGAAAAGGTCGATTTCTCCTTCATTGTTGAAATATATTTTTGTTGAGTATAGAATTCTAGATCAACAGTGTTTGCTTTCAGTGCTCTAAAGATATTACTGTACTGTCTTAACTTGCATTGTTTCCAGTGAGAAATCTGGTGTCATACTTATCTTCTTTCCTGGTTGCTTTTGTGTTTATTGCTAATTTTTAAGCAATTTCTTTTATGATATATATTGGTGTAGTTTTCTTTATATTTTTTGAGCTTTTTGGATCAATGGGATTTTAGTGGTAATGAAATTTTTAAATGTTTCTGCTATCTTCAAATATATTTTGTCTCTCTCTTACTCTTTCAGTGACTACAGTTACACATATATTAAGCCTTTTGAAATTTTTTCACTCATACCTTTTTTAAAAATTAGAGAGAGAGAGAGAGAGAGAGAGAGAGAAAGAGAGAGAGAGAGAGAGAGAGAGATTTGTTGATTTGCTGTTCCACTTGTGCATTCATTAGTTGCTTCTTGTATGTGCTCTGACCCGAGATCGAACCTGCATCCTTGGCATATCAGGGCGATAGGACTATGTGCATCCTGGCCAGAGCTCACTCATAACTTTTTTTTTTCTTTCTTCAGTTTTTCTTGTCTTTCATTGTGAATATTTACTATTGCTAGGTATTCAAGTTCATTTATCTTTTTTCTGCAATGTTTGCTTTGCTGTTAATTCTATCCAGTGTATTTTTCATGCCAGACAATGTCGTTTACATCTGTAAGAGTTCAATTTGATTCTTTTTTATATCTTACAAGTCTCTACTTAACTTTTCAAAAATAAAGAATTTAATTATTATAATTGCGTTAATGTCTGCATCAAATCTGGGTCACCCCTCCCCCCAGATTAGTTTTGATTAATTTGATTTTCTTGTCTTACTGGGTTATATTTTCCTGTTTCTGTGCATGCTTGCAGTTTTTATTATATACCAGAAATTGCGAAGTTTAGCTTGTTGGTTGATGGATATTTTTGTGTTCTTATAAATATTCTTGAGCTTTTTTTAAGAATGCATTTAGTTTCTGGAGTTTGAACATTTCACATTTTAAGCCTTTAAAAATATATATTATATATATATTTTTTTTTTCTTTAAAGATATTTTATTGATTTTTTACAGAGAGGAGGGGAGAGGGATAGAGAGTTAGAAACATCAATGGGAGAGAAACATCGATCAGCTGCCTCCTGCACACTCCCTACTGGGGATGTACCCGCAACCAAGGTACATGCCCTTGACCGGAATCGAACCTGGGACAATTTCAGTCTGCAGGCCGACGTTCTATCTACTGAGCCCGTGGTCGGCAAACCGCGGCTTGCGAGCCACATGCGGCTCTTTGGCCCCTTGATTGTGGCTCTTCCACAAAATACCATGTGCGGGTGTGCACGTACAGTGCGATTGAAACTTTGTGGCCCATGCGCAGAAGTCAGTATTTTGTGGAAGAGCCGGTATTTTGTGGAAGAGCCACAATCAAGGGGCCAAAGAGCCGAGTGTGGCTCGCGAGCCGCGGTTTGCCGAGCCGCAGTTTGCCGACCACTGCATTGAGCCAAGCTGGTTAGGGTCTTTAAAAAATTTTTATGGATTTCAGAGAGGAAGGAAGAGGGAGAGAGAGAAATATCAACAATGAGAGAGAATCATTGATCGGCTGCCTCCTGCACACCCCCTACTGGGGATTGAGCCCGCAACCTGGGCATGTGCCCTTGACTGGAATTGAACCCGGGACCCTTCAGTCCACAGGCCAATGCATGATCCACTGAGCTAAACCAGTTAGGGCAGAACTGTATGCTTTATTTAGTCTTTCAGCCACGAACATGGTATCTCCATTTATTTAGGTTTTCTTGAATTATTATCAATTAGATTAGATTTATAGTTTTCAGAATAGAGGTCTTATAAATATTTAATAGATTTTAATTGATTGGTATTTTTTGGATGCTTTGCAAATGGGATGTGTGTACGTGTATTTTAATTTGTTATTTATTTATATAAAAGCCTAAATGACCGTTATGACCGGAACAACTGGGATGACTGGTTGACCAGTCGCTGTGAGGTGCACTGACCACCAGGGGGCAGACGTGCTCCCACAGCTAACCTCCCACGGCCTGCCAACCTTCCCTGGTCCCTCCCTGTGGCTGGCCAACCTCCTGCGGTCCCACCTCCCAGCCAGCCAATCTCCCTCAGTCTCCTCCCCTCCCCCCCTATTTGATTAAGTGTTTAAGGCCATATTTTTAAAATTTTTACTTATTGATTGATTTTAGAGAGAGAGAAACTCTATTTGTTGTTCGACGTATTTATGCATTGACTGGTTGATTCTTGTATGTGCCCTGATCTGGGATTGAACCCGCAACCTCAGCTAATCAGGAGGATGCTCTAACCAACTGAACTCCCTGACCAGGGCAGGACAGTTTTTTTCTCTAAAAGTAACATTAACATTATTATCATACAAAGTAACTACCTTACGTAATGCCTTATACTAGTGCCTTAACTAATGCCTTAAAATCACCAAAGACATTTGAAGCTGTTATGTAGAAATACAGTTAAGTTTTGTATATTGACTTTGTATCAAGCAATCTTGTTAAACTCTGTTAATTCTAATAGGATTTCGGATTTTCTCCTTATATAGTCATTTATTTTGAATTAATTTAATTTCTACCTTTTAAATTCTCGTATCTTTTATGTCTCTTTACTGCATTGACTGGGCTGCTTTGTATACATTGAATAGATGTATAAATGTTGTGTTATTTATGTTCTGAAACAAAGCTTCCAGCTTGTCACCATTAAATTTGATGTACCCTGTTGGCTTAATGTATACTTTTTTTTTTTTACAGTACCCTTTTTCTGGTTAAAGAAGTTCCTGTCTCTTTTCAAATAACCTTTTAAAAATTATGGATGCATGTTAATTTTTATCCAGTTCTTCTCCATCTGGAATGCTAATATCTTTTTTCTTTATTTTGTTAATATGGTATATTAAACCTACTTCTCTACTATAGTATTTTTTATTGTTTACATTCGTTTGCTCAATTTTATTTGCATTCTTGGCATGTTCATGAATGTGGTTGGTCTGTACAGTAATTCTGTTTTTTACTTGTAAGGCACTTGTTGAATTTTGGCATTAAGGTTATGCTAATCTTGTCAAAGGAGCTGACAAGTGTTTTTCCTCTTCCCATTCTCTTCTATGTGTTTACGACTGACTTATTATTAAACTTTGTTTAGAATGCCAGTAAAGCCATCTAAACCTGAAGTTTTCTTTACTGGTTGAACTTTAAATTATGGATTTATGTTCTGTATTAGTTATAGCATTGATTGGGTTTTTCTGTTCTATGTTTTGATAAGTTTTTCCCCCCTAGAAATTTGTCTACATTTCAAATTTGTTGCCATCATGTTCATGATATAGCCTTTTAAGCCCTGTCCTTGTTGCTCAGTGGCTGAGTGTTGACCTATGAACCAGAAGGTCCCATTGGTTTTCTGATCCCCAGGACAGATCCCCGGTGGGGGCCTCCATCCCCCAGGGGGGGGGGGGGGGGCGTGCAGGAGGCAGCCCATCAATGATTCTCTCTCATCATTGATGTTTCTATCTCCCTCTCCTCCTCCCGTCCTTTCTTCTGAAATCAATAAAAAACCTATTTAATAAAAAAAATTTAGATATGACATACATGTAGTAAGATGTATGATGTTAAATTTACAGTTTGATGAATTTTCACAAATCTATTTTTATATCTATGTATACCATTGAGATAATCAACTAGATCAAAATAAAGAACATTTTTAACACGCCTGTAGTTTTCTCTTTGCCCCCTCCTAGTCAACCACTGTTTTGATTTCTATCACTACAGATTTAGTTTTACCTGTTTGAAACATCATATTACTACAACCATAAATTCTTCTTTGTGTCTGGTTTCTTTTTCTCAGTAAAATGGCATCTTCATTGTTGCTTGGGGTAGTAGTTCTCATTGTATTGTGTGAGTATAAAAGTTTATATATTTTCTTCTGTTTGTGATCATTGGATTATTTTCAGTTCTTATTAGGAATTATGCTGCTATGAACATGGCTTTACATAGCTCTTGTTAGAAATAGAGTCTCATTTCTCTTAAGAGGGAATTGGTGAATCATAGATATGCATGTTTAGCTTTTTCCATGGTGGCTATACCAGTTTATTCTTCCTGCAACTGTGTAGTAGAATTGCAGTGTTCCACACCTTTGCCAACAATTGGGTATTTTCAGTCTTTAATTTTAGCCATTTTGTTGTGGGCATATTAGTATTATATTGTGATTTTAATTTGCACCTTCTGTTTAATGATGTTGAGTGTTTCCATTTGCATATTGACCACATAGATATCCATATATTTAAAGTGCTTAGGTGGTTTTTTTTAAATTTAAATTGGGATGTCAGTCCTTGTATTGATTTATAGCAGTTTTTTTATGTATGTTACACACATATGCCATATATATGTATTGCAGCTATCTTCTCCCAATCTGTGGCTTACTTTTTCATTCCCTTAATATTATCTTTTGATGAACAGACATTCTTAATTTTAGTGAAGTAGGGTTTATTAGTGTTTTATGTGATCAGTGCTCTTTGTGTTTAAGAAATCTATTGCAGTGTTATAAAGACACTCTTTCACTCTTCTGGTTTAATTGTTTTACATTTCACATTTGGGTATATACATTTGTGGTAGAGGACAAAACTCATTTTTTTCCATATGGCTATCAAGTTGACCCAACACTCTTTATTGAAAAGATTATTATCCCCCATTGATTTGCTGTGCTGTCTTTTTGTCTTAAATCAGGTGACTAAATATGTGTGGGTCTCTTTTTGGGTTCTTAATTCTGTTCCATTGCTTTCTCTCTGCACTAATGTCACACTGTATTTTATACTGTAACTTTCTGATAAACCTTGATATTTAGTAGTGTAGCCCCTTCAGCTTTGTTGTCCTTTAATATTGGTTTAGCTATTCTGTAATTCTTTGCAATTCCATATACATTTTAGAATCAGCCTGACATTTGATATAGTAAAGAAGTTGCTGGGGGTTTTATTGAAATTCTGTAGAATCTGTAGATCAGTTTTGGGAGAACTGTCATTTTGCCATTGACCAACAAGAGCCTTCCAACAAGAGCATAGTGTGTATACCTCCATTTGTGTCTCAGTAGTGTTTTATAAGTTTCAGTGTAGCTGCCCTATACACCTTTTACATTTATTTTTGGGTATTTTTTTTGGTGCTATGGTGAAAACTATTGTTTTAAATTTCATTATTTACTTTTTTATTGCTTTAAATGTAGAAATAAAATTTTTGTATATTGACTTTATAGTCAGCTTCAAATTCATGTGCTGATTTTGATATTTCTAGATTCCTTTGCATGTTTCTATGTATCCATTTATGTCATGTATGCATGATCGGTTTACTTCATTTCTAATCTTTATGATCTTATTTTGCTTTTTCTTGCTTAATTGTACTGGCTAGGATCTCCAGTATAATGTCAAGTAGATGTGGTGACAGTGTACATCCTGGCCTTTTTCCTTACATCAGGGGAAGAAAAGTGTATGATATTTCACCATTAGTTGTGTGTTAGCTTGCTGTGGTCATTCTTTTAAGTTTAGCTATTCTGATAAGTGGTATGTCATTGAGGTGTGTGTTTGTGTGTGTGTGCTAATTGTTTTTTCTAAGGTGGCATGAATACTTTCATTCTCCAAAAATATTCTTTATTTAATTTAGAAGTATATTTGGATTTAAGTTATATATGTACATATACATTAATACTTGAAGTAAGCACCACTTAAATAAGATTGATTTAATTTTAATCCTTATGCCTAATAGACACGAGAGATGCTCATTACCTTTGCGTATTTTAAGTAAAATTTCTTTACAATTTTATTTTGTAATTGTTGCCTCTATATTTTGATAAAACAATATTTACATAGTGAAAAATCAATCAGTTCCAAATGATGTACAGCGAAAAGTGAATCTTTTTATCCAGTTCACAGTTACTTTACCCTGTGGGAAACTACCAGGTTTTTTAAGGGTTCATTAACTTCCATGCTCTAGGAATATAGTAGGGAACAGAGTTCTTCATGGGCTTTTATTCTTGTTGCTGGAGGGGGTGGAACAAGAGTAAGGTAATCAGATATATTATAGTAAATACTAGCTATATAATGCTAACCTCATTGTTGATCAGTGCTAGAGAGAAAAAGTGTGCAGGCAGGCTAGGGAGTGCTAAGATTTGAAAGCTAAGGAGATGTATTTCTCTTAAATATTTTTAAAAATATTTTTATTGATTTCAGAGAGGAAGGGAAAGGGAGAGGTAGAAACATCAGTAATGAGAGAGAATCATTGATTGGCTGCCTACTTCAGGCTCCCTACTGGGGATTGAGCCTGCAACCTGGGCATGTGCCCTGATTGGGAATCGAACCATGACCTCCTGGTTCATAGGTTGATGCTCAACCACTGAGCCGTGCAGGCAGGGTCAAGGGGATGTATTTTAAATAGGATGTGCCTCAGGGAAGGATCTACAAGAAAGTGGCAATAGTGATTCCTTTTAATAGGGGTAACTAGGTGTTTAGCAGACGGATAGGAATGAGATATATTTTCACTAATACTCCATTAATGTCTTTTTAATTTTCTATCATGATACATTTATAAGAATATATTTAATTGTTAGAAGTGGAGTCGGGGGCAGAGAGCTATCCTGCTTTCCGAAGATCATGCTGGTCTTTTTTGCCATGACCAGGGCCTTTTATTTTCCGTCTAATACCATATTAAGGAAAAAGACTTCCTGATAAAGTAAGGGAGTTTTGAGTGGCAAATGGGTCAAAGGAGATGAAAAACTATTGTCAAATCTGGTAAAAACCCTTTGGTATTATTGTAATTCATTAACAAGAGTATATTTATCTTTCTAACATGGTCATACAACCATCCATAACTACCTTCCAGTGGGCTTCATTTCAGCCTTTTAGAGAGGCTTCAATTAAAAGCATTGAGGCTGAAGGTGTGATGGTCAACACCATATGCTGGGTTGCTACCTCTCCATTACTGCATTTGTAGCCATTGTAGGCTGACTTGAGGTTTCTCTTAAAAAAGCCAAAAGGACTCACAGGTCCTTGCATTGACTACTGGAGCGACTATCTAGCTGGGTCTTTTAACAAAATTATAACAATTTCTTACCTTGATATTTGATTCTATGCATCAAACCAATTAATTTATAACACTGGTGCTGTATAGGGTTAATCTAGAGTATTCTCTTATTTTGTCCCTGGTAAATCTAACTTTTTTTTTTACTTTACCTTTCATAGTTGTAAATTTGGCAAGTATGGTCAGTGCCTGTCAGAGGTAAAGATGGTGTTAATTTGGAAACAGAATAAGAATATGTTATAAAAAGAATATAATGTCAAAATTATAAAACATATTTTTTTCTATATATTTTAATGTTTTTTAGATCCTTCTAGTCCTTATTTGGTGGATGAATGGCCATATCTCCAATGGTTATAATCATGAATTGGATTTCATTTACTTAACATTTTACAAATCTTATTTTGTGTTTCTACTCATCTGGAAGTAGTTTTATAGATATTTTAAAATATTCATAATATCAGAGATTATAGCTAGTTATTTCAGAGTAATAGAAAGTTGGAAAATTGGCAAAGTATATTAAGCTATATCAGCGGTAATTAAGGATGAATCTTTATACGTCTCTAAAAAATTTTCATTTTTAAAAAGATGCTTTGATCACCAATCTTCACAAAGTTTTAGAGGGTCTTTGTACATATTAAGAATCTTTAAGCATAGAAAACCATTCTTCTGTTATTTATTGGGTAGAGTTGTGTCAATTATATTTAGTTGTAGAATTGCAAAACGTGTAATTTAAAGTGTAAATATTTAAGCTGTCAAGATAGATTCAATAACAAGAAACCAAATAGTGGGATAGTTGATTTCATCTTTGAACATTTCCCAGAGATTAAATAAAATAGTTAGTTTATCACTAATGTACCAATCTTCTAGATTACTACAGTGTTTTTTTGTGAACTTTGTCATTCAGGGCCCAATCATTATTTTCTGAATTTTCTAAATTGCCTTTAAAGCTTCTCCTATCTAGTATATAACCTTTCTTGCTACCTAGCTATTACCTACAGCACTTATTCCCTTTATCTAGCAGGGTAAATGGGAATTGAGAGTAGGATTTTAGGATTAAAATTCACACTAGGTTAGTAGTAGTCTGTGGTTCTTGAGTGGGAAGGATAAAAGGAGGTTAAACAATTGAGAATTTAAAAGTCATCCATTGATTTTAATATCAATGGCAGTGTACTCTAGTATGATGAATAATTTAATATAACTAGGTAGAACTGATGAAAAAGTTTTAAAATTACTATTGATTTAATAAAAAATATGCTTACTTTAAAATATTGTTTTTCATAAATAAGTTGGAACCTGTGCTCTGTACCTTGCAAGTTGCTAGCTGCTGTTACCAAACAATCGTCCCTTTGTGAGGTGTGAGGCTTATGTTCTGTGAATATTTCCAAAGAGCTATAGGAGGAAATTCTAAAATAAAGAGTCAGATTAACTTAAAAAAAAAAAACCCACACAAACAAACTACTTTGCCTACTTGAAAGGGAATAAACATTTATGGGCTACAGTTTTTGCTTTTCTGGAATGCCAAATTTCAGCTCAGAGCAAATTCTTCAGCAGAGCAATAAACCTTTGAAAATTGCTTTATAATGGAAATCCTGACAGACCATTAACTATAGTGGTGCAAATGCACTGCTCTGACATACATAAGGTTGTCCCAAGTTGCTAAATACAGTACACCATGTTGGTCCGTGTACATCCTGTAGAAGCCTATGTGGGTGTATATGTTTGCCATGTTATGCCACTTAATTATTAATGGATAAGCTCAAACAATCACCTTTGACAAGTAGGAGAAGTATCATTTTAGAAGGAAAGTGTGATTTAGGCTCTGCTGATGCTGATAGCTCATTTTATATTTGCCACACTGGAAAAGGCCCAGAGTAAATTTAACATGATACATTTAATCACCATTCCAATTACAGTGCCACTGAAGCAAATCAGTGTTTTCTTACTACCAATTCATTGGAACTTCTAGGTCATAAAGTATCATTATTAGGCATATAGGAAATTCTCAGCGCAATGGAAATGTAGATCTGGGATTTTTCCAGTTGCTTTGAAGTAGTAATAGAGGCTGCTTCGATGTACATTTTCCCCATGTAAAATGAAAATTGGAATTTAAAGGAGTTGATATGACAAAGTGAGAATCCTATAATGCCCCAGGGAAGAATGAAGCAGAATGTTCACATCTAAAAGTAAAATAGGGAAATGATGAAAAGGGGTGGGTATTTCCACAGCAGTCTGCTTAATGACTGATATATCCCAGTTAATAATAAGTGATGTGAGACTATGTCTTGTTCTTGGCTATATTTGCAGCACCTAGCACAGTGCCTGGCACAGTGGGTGCCAGTAAATATTTATTGGATTTATTTGTGTTTGTTTATTTGAAAACTATTTGAGGCTACATTGTCAGGCAAGCTAAATATTAGATAAGATTACTAATATAATGTGTGTCTCACACACACATCCTATGTAATAAAGAGCTAATATGCTAGTTAGATCAAACAGCAGAACGACCGTCCGGGCGACCTTCTGGACAAAGCCAGGCCTGCGAGGGCCGGCCGAGGCTGTGAGGGGCTGTGAGGGCTAGCCGAGGCTTCGAGGGCCAAGCCCCTTGCACAAATTTCATGCATCGGGCCTCTAGTACATTCATGATATACATAATAAATATACATGCACAGTTAGAATTCATTAATAAAAGATTTCATAAAAACATTTTGGTACAATTTGACATATTGAGTATCATAAATTAAAGCAAAGATTCAAGTGTATTTGGGGTAGAATCATGCCTTATGAAATCTAAGTAAATAGATCTGACATCATAACAAGATTATAATTCAGTCTGATACTCCTATACTCTAGTATCAGTTTTAATAGGTCCAGGCTTACCTGTTCTGTTTGACTAAAAGAAGTTTCTCTTTTTCTTTCACTTGACTCAGGCAGTTCCCAAACATGGTTGCCTACCTGGGCTTTTAAGAAAACATAAGGATGCTTGGTCATTAGCCCGAAGATTTCAATTCACTAGGTCTGGAGTGGAGACTGGGAATCTGTATTTTTAAGATATTTTCTTTCCTTGCCAGTGCCTCCACCCCGTCTTTATGATTTACTTTGAAATGAGTGTTGACAATTACCTTGGACCTTTGGGTTCTCTGGAAACAATAACCAGCACAATAATTAATGTCTTGATCTTATCCGGGTGGAAGGAAAGTAATGCTAGCATATATCATATTGAAGGTCTTTTAGGACTAGTGTTGACTTTCTGTCCATATATTTTGCCAGAAAACTACTATTAGGGCAGTTTGGGGAAGGATATTATTTTCTGGTGTTTTTTTTCCTTATAGCATACTCATAGAATTGTATTACTGGATGGAGTCTTACAAATTATTTAGTTTATTCCCTTGAGTTAATTTTGTAAGTGTTAGGGTTTGATTCCAGCTCTACCTCTCATTAGTTGTTGCCTGGGCCTTGGTTTCTTATACATAAAATGGGGATAATAATACCTACTTACCTTCCTACTAACTTACAGGTTTTTAAAGATTAAAATACAAAAAAAAATGTCTAGCATGTGTCTTAATATCCGTAACTCATTACATGTTAGATTTTATGGCATATCTATTATGATCCATGATATACATAAAAGCCAAAAGAAGTAGAAAAATTATAATAATTAAATTCAATTTAAATATGCTGTATTAACCACAGAGTTTTAAAAAAATATATGGTAAAATACATATAACAAAATTCACCATTTTAACCATTTTAAAGTGTACATCTCATTGACATTTAGTACATTTACAATGTTGTACAACCATCACCTACCACCATCTAGTTCCAGAACACTTTCATCACCCCAAAAAGAAACCTTAATGTTAAGTAGTCAGTCCCTCCTTCTTCCTTCCTCACCAGCCCCTGGCAACCACTAATCTGTTTTCCCTCTCTGGAGATTTGGGCTATTTTGTATACTTTGTATGAATGGAATCACACAACTTGTGGCTTTTTGTGTCTGGCTTCTTTCATTTTGTATGTTTTTATGGTTCATCTGTATTCTAGCACATATTACTACTTCATTTCTTTTAATGGCTGCATGATAGTTAATTGTGTGGACATACACCATAATTTGTTTATCCACTTATCAGCTGATGAACATTTGAGTTCTTTCCACCTTTGGAGATTGTGAATAGTGCTGTCATAAACATGCATGAACAAGTTTTTGTTTGAAAACTTGTTTTTAGTTGTTTTGGGTATATACCTATGAGTACAATTTCTGGTTCATATGGTAATTCTATATTTAAATTATTGGGGAACAGTTAAAATTTTTCATGGCTGCCAAACCTTACATTCCACCAAGCAATTTATGAAGGTTACAATTTCTTCACATCGTGGCCAACACTTAAAAAAAAAAAAAGATAGCCATCCTATTGAGTGTGAAGGGTAGCTTATTATGATTTTGATTTGCATATTGCTGACAAGTGATGACATTAGGCATCTTTTCAATGTTCAGTGTACTTATTGGCTATTTGTATATCTTCTTGAGACAAATGTCTATTCAAATCCTTTGCCCACTTTTCAGTTGGATTGTCATCTTGTCGAAGGCAGTGTTTTGATCATAAAATTAATTTATGTATTATCCTTGGAAGGCCTTGTTTGGGAATATTAAAATACTAGAGGCCCGGTGCACGAACTTGTGCATGGGTGGGGGTTAGCCAGCCCGCCCTGATTGGGGCTGATCAGGCCAGGCTGGCTGGGTGGAGGGGACTCAGGAGGTTGGCTGGCAGGCCCCACCCCTGAGTGGTGTAGGGGAGGCCGATCGTGGGCGGGGCCAGCTGGGGAGGGGCCACAGGCATTTGGCCGGCTGGCCCCGCCCCCTCGTCGAACTCTGGTCGAGGGGACAATTTGCATATTAGCCTTTTATTATATAGGATGAGACTGTAACAGAAAAGGCTTATAGTTCTTTACTTTTTAAGTAACATTTTATTGAATGTTTTCTTTTAATAAACATTTAAATATAGAATTTAAATATAGAATTACCATATGAACCAGAAATTGTAGAAATGTAACTCCCTTTACTACATAGCTTAACCTGATGTCTTACTCCAAGCTACACTACCAGATAACCAAGTTTATTTCTTTCCAAATTATCATTCTTTTACATAGATGTTTTTTCAGAACATAGACTGTTTCTTTCCCAACTTTATTGTTAAATAACTTTATTGAGGTATCATTTACATATTATAAAATTCACCCATTATAACTGTACAGTTTGAAATTTTTAGTACATTTTTAGTGTATCACTGTTATAATCTAGTTTTAGAACATTTTTTAAAAAATATATTTTATTGATTTTTTACAGAGAAGAAGGGTTAGGGATAGAGGGTTAGAAACATCGATGAAAGAGATCGATCAGCTGCCTCCTGCACACCCCCCACTGGGGATGTGCCCGCAACCAAGGCACATGCCCTTGACCGGAATCGAACCTGGGACCCTTCAGTCCGCAGGCCGACGCTCCATCCACTGAGCCAAACCGGTTCGGCTAGTTTTAGAACATTTTCATCACCCTGAAAAGTTTCTTCAGGAGAATTGGTTGTAAATTTCTGTGCCCACCTCAAGGCAACCACTTACTTGCTTTCTGTTTCTATAGATTTGCCTTTCTTGATATTTCACATAAATGGAATCAAGATATAGAAAGAAGACTAGCTTCTTTCATTGAGATGAATGTTTTTGAGGTTCATCCATGTTGTGGCGTGTATCCGTAGTGTGTTCCTTTTCATTGCTGAATAGTAAGCCCATTTATTGGTAATACAGCATTTTATTTATGTATTCCTTGATGAGCATTAGGATTGTTTCTAGTTTTTGGGTGTTATGAAGAATGCATATTGTTGCACAAATCTTTGTGTGGACATCCTCCCTCAACTTTTTATTTTTTAAAATTTCACCATTGACAGGCTGAGATAGGTAGTATAATGAATGTCCGTGCGCTGTTCGCTAGATTCACTGATTATTAACATTTGATACCCCTGCTTTACATCTCTATAAATATACCTTTTTCAGAACCATTTACAGATATCATGAAAGGTTTATCTCTTTTTTTTTTATCCTCACCCAAGAATATTTTTCCATTGATTTTTAGAGAGGTTGGGAGAGAGAGAGAAATATCGATGTGAGAGAAACACATCGATTGGTTGCCACCTGACCAGGACCTGGGCTGGGGAGGATCCTGCAACCGAGGTATGTGCCCTTGACAGGAATCAAACCTGGGACCCTTTGGTTCGCAGGCCGACGTTCCATCCACTGAGACAAACTGGCTAGGGCAATAGTTTTATCTTTTAGGTATTTCAGCGTGAATCTCCTAAGAACAAGGATATATATTCTTGTATATAATCACAATATTGTTATCAGACTAAAAAAAATTAACAAATTTTATGTTTACTATTTTATATGCATATTGAACTTTCCCCAGTTGTTTCAAAAATATCTTGTAGAGTCCC
>NW_005871582.1:244511-265877 GCF_000147115.1 Myotis lucifugus | reverse complement strand
AATAATAAAAACACTTTAGATACTTTATTTTATTTTATTTATTTTTTTATTTTTATTTTTTTAAAATATATTTTATTGATTTCTTACAGAGAGGAAGGGAGAGGGATAGAGAGTTAGAAACATCGATGAGAGAGAAACATCGATCAGCTGCCTCCTGCACATCTTCCACTGGGGATGTGTCCGCAACCCAGGTACATGCCCTTGACCGGAACCGAACCCGGGACCTTTCAGTCCGCAGGCTGACGCTCTATCCACTGAGCCAAACTGGTTTCAGCTAGATACTTTATTTTAAACATAAATGTACATTGCATTAGGATGAACATAATGTCAGGTTGTTTCCTTATTTGTGTAGTTAAATTTGGTAAAAGTGTTGACTGCTACATTTTAAAGGTATGGCTTTTTGTATTTAGTAAGTTACTTGTACAACTAGAGGCCCAGTGCATGAAATTTGTGCACTCAAGCCGGGAGGGGGGGGGGGTGTCCCTCAGCCCGGCCTGCGCCCTCTCGCAGTCTGGGAGCCCTTGGGGAGAGCGGGCCTAAGCCGTCAGTTGGGAGAAACTCCTGCCACCGCTGTTGTGCTTGCCAGCCATGAGCCCAGCTCAGGGCTTCTAGCTGAGTGGTGCTTCACCTGTGGGAGTGCACTGACCACCAGGGCAGCTCCTGCGTTGAGTGTCTGCCCCCTGGTGGTCAGTGAGCATCATAGTAACTGGTTATTCCGCCACTTGGTTGATTTGCATATTAGCCTTTTATCATATAGGATGACACTTTGACGCTATTATGATACCTGATAGTATTACAGATGGTTCACCAATTACCCCCTATTCGCCCCACTCGACCCAGCCCACACCCCCACCCCAGGATTACCTGCACTATTTTCTGTGTTGATGGGTTATACATATATGCATATCTGTTCTTCGGTTAATCTTTTCCCATTCCCTCTACCCTTCTCCCCCCTGAGATGTGTCATTCTGTTCTATACATTCATGCATCTGGATCTGCTTTGTTCGTCAGTTTATCAGATTCCACATATAAGTGAGATATGTGATATTTGTCTTTCTCTAACTGGCTTATTTTGCTTATTCAGCATAATAAATTCCAGGTCCAGCCATGCTGTCAACAAAGGATAAGAGCTCCTCCTTTTTTTATAGCCTCATAGTATTCCATTGTTTAAATGTACCATAGCTTTTTTATCCACTTATGTGAAGGGCACTTGGGCTGTTTCCAGATCTTACCTATTGTAAATAATGCTACTGTGAACATAGGGGTACATATATTTTCTTTGGTTGCTGTTTCAGGTTTAGAAAATAAAAAAGTAAGGATAAAATATAGGAACAGGAAAAATGTATAAAAGAATAGAGAAAGGAAAATTCTGAAAAGGAAAAAAGACAAAGAAGAAAAAGGAGAAAGAACAAGAAAAGAAAAACAATAGAATAAGAAAAGAGAACATAAAATATATGAAAGGAAAAATAAACAAAAATAATAAAGCAATAAAAAAAAAAGTGAAGTAGTATCTGGGAGCTCCCTGTGGATTCTGCTCTTATCTTGATTGAGGCTGACTGTTTTGTCTGCTCTTTCTGGGTCTACCAGGAGATATTTTGGTGCTAGCTACTATCAGAAGCTGTCCATATTTGGCTGTCAACAACCTCTTTGAAGCTTCCAGTGATCCACGATTTGTGGCTGCCTTCACAGGCTTGGCTGTGCACTGGAGGGGTCAAGCTGTGTTCTAGGACCAACTTGTTAGCAGCACAGGGTCCTGGGATGGGTCAGCAAACACCCAAGCTCCTTGGGCTCTGCTTCTGTTCACCTCGCCCACCTCTGCCTGCCAGCAAGCTTACGATTTAGGAAGTGAAAGGCTGTCTCTGAAAGGGCTTTTGGCAGAATTGGGAGTGTGAGCCTCTGGTTCTTCTGTGAGGGGAAGGTGCCGTTCAGATTTTAGGGAGGATCGCGAGTGAGTTTTCCCCATCCCAAAGCCAGTCACCTGAGTCTGCCCAGAATATTTACCTGGCCTTTCCAGGGCGGAGCCTCTCCTAGGCAGTCCCGTGGGTCTGCTGGAAGGAGGGAGTTTCTTTCAGTTCTCCTGTGAGGAGGAAGCACTAGTCAGGTTCCCAGGACAGTGTGTGTGGGGGGGATGGCCAGTCACTGACATCCCCTGAGATTGTTCAAACCATAGGCTTGGCCTCTGCTGCTGTCTTCAGCAGGCATTGATCGCCTTTTGGCAAGCTTTTGCTGCTGGAAGGGGCTTGTACCTCTCAGGAAAAATGGGTGCTGCGGTATGGCAGTGGGATGACTGATCACAGGTCTCCCAGCTGCCGCTTTCCCACGTTTCCCTGCAAGCCTCCTCAGGCAACTCCAGTCCACACTGAAGCCTTGGGTGAGTAGCTGCAAACGGGGTTTACAAAAAGTGGCCCTATCTCCAACCTGCTCCGTCTTCCCTGGCTGCTAGAAATTCTGCCCCCTTTCATGGCTAGGTGTTATGTGGACCACTGTTCTCCGCTCTGGTGCTGAGAGCCAGAGAGACCTTGCTCCTCTCAAAATCTTCCCCTTTCCCTCCTCCCTCCCACGCCCCAGCGGAACTATCCCTCCTCACTCTCGGCCTGCTGCCCACCAATCTCTAGGTGGTTTCTGCCCTTCCTTGTTAAAAATCTCCTCTTCACCTAGTCTTCATTTGGTAATTCTGGGTGAATGCCCTCAATTTAGTTTTACTTATAGGTTGGTTATGGGAGGAAGTGCAAGATCCACCTACTCTGCCGCCATCTTGAAACAGAAGTGTGCATAAAATGCTTTAAAAAGTAACTTCATTAGTTGTATATTTGAACGGGTATTTTGCATTGTTTTCCTTAGATTTCTGTGCTTGGATAAACATATTCCATAGGTTTCTTTTACTTGTACGTAGTTTGTACTTAAGTTTAACAGAGGACTTTATTGTGTGTGGTTGTATGTAAAGTGTGGATATGGATTTATGTTTTAGAAGTTGCTTTGATATTTGGTTGTAATTTAGCATTCAACTCAGCAAGATAGTAATTAATGGAATCCAGTAAGGAGAAAGACTTTATAGTAAATAAACTCATATATCAGCTATTTCACCTAAAACACGGATTTAATTGTGGCTGAATGTTAATAATTTCACTTATAGTGCACTTTTTTTCTCTGCATTTTTCCTTTTCAGATTTTTGATAGACTTGTTTTTTTGTCCGCTGTATTCATGAAATTGCATGTATTATGCTAATTAATTATGGGTTGAATCTCAGAATGTTACATGTAACCTGTAAATACTTTTTTTCTTTTCCTGAGAAAAGAGAATATGGTATGTCAATAATAGTAATTAATGTAAAGCCATTTGCTCAGTCACTGTGGCTGTGACTGGCTTGCCTCATAACATGGGAAATGTATACTAGAAATCTTTTAGTTTAATGAGACTGACTGATAGGTAAGTGAAAAAAAAACTTGAAATTTTAATTTTAAAATTTTAATTTTAAACACAAATGTATATAATTTCTTTTTCTTTCTTTTTTTGCAGTGAGCTTAAGACCTTTTTGTTGCATATCAGTTAATTGATTTTAGAGCCATACACTTTTTCTTGTATAATCCACACGAATGGTATATTATCTGTGATACAGCATAGTAGGAATATGGCCTCTGGGACTATACTTTCTGAGCTGGAACTCTCACTTTGTCTTTTACTGGAATGTGAACTTGGGCAAGTTACTTCTCTGTGCCTGTGGATAACAATAGCAATGTGGATAAAACACATACTGTTGGCGGTGAAATGGCACCAGGTATTAAACTGCTGATCAGATCTCCGTTCAGCATCCGGGGTTCGAGTTCTGGCTAAGAAAGAATTCAGATCTAAGACTCAAATACAAGGAAAAGTTTCTTTAGAAAGTCACAGAGGTAGAAATCAGGAGCTGTAAAATAATTGTTCTCAGGAAACAAGTTACAGAGGCAAAAGAAGGGCCCTTGGAGCCTAGGAGAAAGAAAGCAGCAAGGGAAACTCTCCTTGGAGAAGGAGGTGGGAAAGACGCAGGCATGTTCCATAGAGAGATGAGCTGGGTCCTCTGTTCTAAGAGCTTCTAAGGGTGGGGATTTTATGGGAGGTCCCAGGGGAAGGTCTCAATAGACAATTCATCAGCTTTTCAGGTATGTCTTTTCAAGGTCCTGGTCTCCACTGATTGGTTGGTGCCAGGGCAGGGCGTCATTAATCATTGCAGTTAGTCTTTCCTGAGCCTGGAGCTGAAACACAACTGACGCCCAAATGTTATCTCTAGGGCTTAATGCCTTAATAAGGGAGTGGTGGTGCCAGGGGGTCAGATGAGGCTATTCTCCTGTCCCTTGTTGTTCCTCCTAAGGGGGTCTGAAACCAGCCAGGGGAAGAAAGGTCAGGGAAGGGTCCTAACTGCAAGACCAGTGATATGGAAGGTCAGAGGGTTTCAACTGCACAATATGCTAGGGGAGGAAAGGTCACCCTGGGGGGCAGATTCTTATTTTCCCAGTTTTGCCTATTGCTGGGTGTCTGGGGCTTTCTTCCCAGGTGACTTTCTGTATCTGGATCATTGTCCTTGCTCTACTTTGTCTATCTAACTGCCTACTACAGTACTGGCTTTAAATGCCTAACTCATTTAAGCTTGGTGGGGGCTGGCACAGCGGTGCCTAAATAAATACCTGTCAATTAGTTAGCGTCCACTTTTGGTCTAATTTTTAAGTGGAGTTAGAATCTAAAGACATGTGAAGCAGTCTGAGGGCACTATAGATTTTTATGACTTATTCCTCAGTCAAGTGTCTGGTTAATCTGACAGCATTCTTTTTTTTTTTTTTTTAATAGCAACATATCTTTTAACCTATTTGAAATATTTAACATAGATTTCATAGAAATAATGCTTTCTTTTTGTACTTACTGGTTTAGGTAGTAACTAAACTGTGATCACAGCAACAAATAAAATAGGCAATAATTTAAGGCATAGACAGATTTGGGAACAAAAAACAACTTCACAATCGCTCAGTTCAACTGATAGTAGTGGAAATAAGGCTCTATATTGGAAAATAGCTCTGCTGTCTGGGAGAGCATTTGGGAAGCTTTGGGCATGTCATTCTGTTTTATGGAGGGTCTCAAGAGCATAGGTTAATACAGCCACTTGAGTAGCGTCTTGGAAGAAAAGTACTGCTTTGCTATATTCTTTGAAGAAGATGCTGCCGCAGACTCACCATCTTAAGGTACCTACTGTAGGTTATTTCTTATCGGTCTGTTTTTTTTTTTTTTTTTTTTTTTTTTTTTTTTTGTCATGATGGTTTAGGTGACATATATTTGTGAGAGGTACCAAGTTATATGGCCAAGAAGGTAGATGGGCCCATGATTATCAAGCTCTTCTTAGAACCAGTAGGCAAGGCTCAGCACTAGTCTTCAGCATTGGGGAGGACAAGGTGGTCATCTACTATAAGTTGAATTTCGTCATATGGGTCCTGAGCTTTTTAATATTTCCACCAGATTCTTACATGGTGGCACAGAATGTGCTCATTGTGTTTGTGAATGACATCAAGTTTGGTGGAATAGGGGCTCAGTAGACATCTGGATTAAAATTGAGAGTATCGGGTAGGTTAGAAGAGTTGGTGAATATACATACATGGTGGCATTTAGCAGAATCAAGGCAATATAATTTTCTTAAGGAAAATAAATAGCTGTGGAAATTCAGTATGGGAATAAGATTGCGTTTATACCCATGGTAATGCATCGAATCCCAAAGTGATAAGAAAACCAGTTAAATAAGAGTCAGTGATGCCTTTGCATTTAAAACCATCCATAGGAAGTCATATAACTGGAGTGGCACTTAAAGAAATCACAGGGCCATTTTTTCACCATTTATATTAAACCATCACAATGTAAGCTTCAATGAAGATCTCATAAAAAATGTACCAGAGTGAGAAAATTGAAAAAAATTAGGAAATAGTCCCCATGAGAAGGTCTTAGTAGATATCTAGCCTAGAAAATAACAGAGAAAAGTTTAGTAGTTCTCTTATTAGGTTATATATTATATTTTTGTGTGATCCTAGATGCATAGACTGTCAGAGGTCACTGATCTAAGTAATTTATTTTATTTTATTGGGTGAGAAAACCCTAAAGGTCACACATTCAAGCCAGGCCCTTTCCTCCCAGGTCACTACCCCTGTAGAACAACCTGTGTTGTTATACTAATGACAAGATTATGAAGGCATTACAGCAGTAGCAAGGTTTTAACACTTGGAGTGCGGGGAAACGAGTTAAGTCGGCTCGCGTGAATTGCGCGTACTCCGCGGGAGCCGTCTTTAACTAGGTTCATATAGATTTGCGGTGGAGTGCGGGAAACGTGTAAACTCGGGCCGATTGTAACTGCGTATTACCAAATATTTGTTTGTAATCCACCCTTTTGGTGGATGGAACAAAACCAAAAGACAGAGCCATCTTATATTTTGGCGGGAAATTCACCCGCACTCCAAGTGTTAAATAAAGTAAGACATTAGAAATTCATGGTTTTGAGGATTGGGAGGCAATGAAATATGATACAAAGAGAAGCAGTGGAATCTGGTGATTGTAGAACAGGGATACTTTAGTTTAAGTCTTAGTGAAGCAGAGACAAAAAAAGTACTCGAGTTTCCTTCTTACTCTTTTGTCTTTTTCTGCTGGGGATTTATAACTACTCAGGTTGATTACATGGAGAATTTTCTTTTGCAGACTTTAGTCAACCTTGTATTTTGTGAATGATAAAATAGTCAGGAAATGGACATTTTGAACTTTGAACTTATTTCCTTTTCAGTGAGCATTGGACTGGAAATAAGGAGAGCAGTTTCTCTTTCAACAATTTCTCATCTAGATTCAAAGCAGATGTGATCCTGATCCTTTTACCTCTCCCCTTGAGAATATCCTAGTAGGTAGTTATTAAATATATAAAACATCTAGAATTCAAACAAGTGAAAGTGCTATCCTATATAATAAAAGTCTAATATGCAAATCGACCAAACGGCGGAATGACCGGTCATTATGATGCATACTGACCACCAGGGGGCAGACGCTCAACGCAGGAGCTGTCACCAGCGCGCAGGCCCCAGCCAGCCAAGGCAGGTGCGAGTGGGGGTCCTCCAATCGCCCCGCTAGTCGCCCCACAGAGGGAGGCGACCGGCGGCGGGGCCGGCAAGCGGGCAGTGCCAGCAGGGGCCCCCTGATCGTCCTGCTGGTTGCCCAGCAGAGGGAGATGACCGGTGGCGGCCAGCCAGGCCTAGGGACCCTACCCATGCAGAATTTCGTGCACTGGGCCTCTAGTTGAAGTATAAAAGACATTTGTGATGTCAGTGACATTGCCTGAGCATTTGAATTTTTCTTGTGTTTATCTATTTGTTAGATTTTGTTTTCCCCTCTTCCATTATTCGTAAATGTTCTGTTGCATCTTACCTGAACGACATGAATTAAATGTTGCATTTTGGAGATGTTTTTTTACTTGGGTATTTTCTCTCTGCTGGAAGTACCCTGTGCTTTTCTTTTTCAGCTATAGAGCTATCCTACCCTTGCTAGCCTGTTTAACCTTGTAGTTTGAACCCTTGTAACTCTTAACCATTTCCAAGGTTTATGTCTCGTTTTCTGACACAGAAAGATCTAATAATAATGCTTTAAGTTTACTTTTTGTCTTCCATCACAATTATCCTGCATTTGATTTAATTTTCCATAAATATGGGTAAGTGAATGCCTTTGCTTGCAAATCTAAATTTTCTTCATAATAAGAATGGATAAATGTGCACCTCACCAGGATGAAGCAGAAGTATTTGCCACTGGACAAATGTTTATATAATTCTTCAATAGTTTTTTATGTAATGACTAGAGGCCCAGTGCACGAATTCATGCACAGGTGGGGTCCCTCTGGGTGGCCTGCAGGGATCGGGCCGAAACCTGCAGTCCAATGCTGCCTGCAGCTCTTACCTGCCGCTCCCGCTCATCCCGGCCCTACTGTGCCTGCCTCGGGCTCGCACCCAATCAGTTCCAATCGGGAGGGGCTCACGCTGCCGCAGCAGCCCTCGCCAGCCATGAGCCCTGCGGCTGGCACCCTCCCAAGGGAAGTGGCCTGTGGGATCGGGCTGAAACTGGCTCTCTGACATCTCCTGAGGGGTCCTGGATTGCGAAAGGGTGCAGGCCAGGCTGAGGGACCCCACCGGTGCATGATCAGGCCAGGGAGGGACCGCGGGTGGGCTCCAGGGCGTGTCCAGCCCATCTCGCTCAGTCCTGATCGGCCAGACCCCAGCAGCTAACTAACCTACCAGTTGGAGCATCTGCCCCCTGGTGGTCAGTGCACATCATAGTGAGCAGTTGAGCAGCCTTAGCATATCATTAGCATATTATGCTTTGATTGGTTGTTCGGTTCTGTCGTTCGGTCTGTTTTCTTATTACCCTTTTATTGTATAGGATGGCTGCAAAGATGATGGAAAATGCAAATCTCAGTATTTTGTCTTAGAAGAATTGGTTCTTTAGTATAATCATTAACCCATTATAGAAATTTTCATAGCCATTTAATTACGTCGACCTTTATTCAGGAAAAAACCTCCATAAATGTAGTATCCTTCACCCTCACCCCGATTTGTGGAAGCAGCATTTGAATTTTTCAGCTATAGAGCTATCCTACCCTTGCTAGCCTGTTTAATCTTGTAGTTTGAACCCTTGTAGGGTAGAAAAATAGGGCATTATTGTTATCACTCTGAAAAATTTTTTTTTTAATCTTCACCTGAGCATATTTTTCCATTGATTTTTAGATAGTGGAAGAGATTGGGGTCGGGGTGGGGGGCCTGGGGGAAACAGAAACATCGATGTAAGAGAGACACATGGATTGGTTGCTTCCTGCATGTGCCCAGACCAGGGCCTTGCATGGAACCTGCAACCCAGGTATGTGCCCTTGACCAGGAATCGAACCTGCGACCCTTTGGTGTGAAGGCTGATGCTCTAACCACTGTACCACTGGCCAGGGCAAATTTTTTGTTCTCAGTTTTATTCTCAAATATTTACTCCCATAACAAATGGTTGGTAAGTTTTTTGTGTATTGTTTTCATAGCAGCATGAAGGCACTACCAGCAGTAGTGCCTGGTGTAGTATAGAATTATAAAAATTTACTTCCTTTATGGAACTATAATTTATATTTAATAAAATGCATAATGAATATATACATCTCTGTAGTCAGCACCCAGACATAGAACATTTTTTTTACTCCAGAAAGTGCCCTCCATTGATGTAGAATTTTAAAACACTTTTTGTAAAGTGGGTGGGAATAGGTGATAAATTTAATAGTCAACTTGAATACAATTTCTTCAGGTAACTGGGCAGCAGTAAACTTAGTCTTTTTTTCTGCCATTTTCTTTACAAAGTGAATTTTCCTGAACATTAGTTTTACAGCAATAGAATTTGAATTTTTAAAAATATCATATATATTTGCAAATGAAGGGATCCAGATATAAGGCAATCCTCCTTTTTCTCAATAAGAAAAAAGAAATGTTTTGATCCACTTGAATAGAGAAACTTATAGGTGTGTAAATGAAATAGTTAAATTTCTAATTAAAATACTAATTGCACATGTTTAAATTTTTTAATTTAAATTTTTATTTTCACATAACTGTAGATTTATATGCATTTGTAAAATGTAGAACAGAGAGATCACATATATTTTCATTCAGTTTACCCCAGTGTAACTGCACATGCATATTTAAGATCATAGGTTATATAAAATTAATATAATTTTTGGGTGTGTGCTGATTGTTCTCTAAGTGGGGATAAATATTAACATGCCATTATTACTGTGAATATGAACTCATCCTCCAAACTAGTTGAACAAGGCCTTATCTCTTTTTAAATTTAAATTTTTCCATCCCCAAACCTTTTTCCCTTTGACAGCCATCACCTTGTTCTCTGTATCTGTGCATCTATTTGTGTTTTGTTTATTCATTTTTGTTTTCTTTTAGGTTCCACATAAAGTAAAATAACTCTTCTTATGAAACAGATTTTTTCGAACTCTCCACATTTTCATATTTACAGTTACTTAGTTATATACTTCCTTGTAAATTGTTTGAGATAGAGTACTTAAAAAATCTGTGAATGTCGCTCTCACTGGAAATTTTATTCAGAGCCACAGAATCTATTCATGTAACATTGGGGGGGTTACCATCATTTTAATGTTATTTGTGATGTTCCTAACATCCCAAGGCTTTTATTGCATTGCTTTCTAAATGATCTTTAAATAAAGGCCTTTTGCAATGGCAGCTACTATTGTAATCATGCGATCACACTTCATAAATGTCTGAAATCTGCATTTAAAACTATATTTTACTCACTTTAAAACTTGCTTAGTGTAAAAACCTTGATAAAGCATCCAACACTAGTGTTGTCTGACATCCTTACAAACTTCAGTGTTTTTGCCCAGTGATAAGAAGAACTTCACTGTTTCTCCCCTTTCACAGATTCTGAATGGATAGATGCACCTGGGAGTTTGATTTCACAGACAAGGTCTTCCTCTTTTGAAATACCCCACTTTTGTCATTCCCCTGGGCATGACTGCACACCTGAATTTTTTTACTTTCAGGTTTTTGGGAAGGTCGGCTTTCTGTCTTCCCTTCCCCCCATTCTCTCCCTTTCCTCTTCCTTTTCCTCTCCCCTCCTCTCTCCTCTTCCCTCTTTCCCTTTCCTTCCCTCCCTCTCTCCCTTGGTATTTAGTATAAAATTATTGGTGCTTAACTGAAAAGTAATGATTTAATTGTAAAGTAATAACTTCTTTTTGAAGAATATTTGGGGCATATATGGTCAGACAGCTGCAGCCACTGTATATACATTGTGTTGTTAGAGTTGATAGTGTCATCAAGTTTCTCTTGTATGGGAAAATTATTTGGCACTTTTATTTAGTTGACTTGTATTTTTCTCCTCCTGCTTTAATTTTTACTAGTTTATAAATGGCCATGCCTCATCTTATTTTAATGGTTAGTGCTGTATTAAGCCCTTTTTTTTTTAAAGTAATGTTTACGGGCCACAGGTGGTAACTATTGTTTTATATCTATATATCCTTTTTAGTGCAGGGATTTTTTTTTTGTTTTGTTAATCTTTACCTGAGGATATTTTTTTCCATTGATTTGATTTTTTTTAAGAGAGGATGGAAGGGAGAGAGGGAGGGACAGAGAGAGGAAGAGAAACATTGATGTGAGAGAAGATATATTGATTGGTGACCTCCTGCACACTCCCTGACCTGGGCCAGGGATTGAACCTGCAACCCAAGTACGTACCGTTGACCAGTAATCAAACCCGAGACCCTTCAGTGCATGAGCCGACTCTCCATCCACTGAGCCCCACCAACCAGGGCAAGTGCAGGGATTTAAAACACATAAAACAAGAGACATATGCTATGTCCTTACTGTCTTTGAATTTGTGTATAAAATATTAAGGCACTGCTCATTACAATACCTCGCTTGGCATTTAGAATATTACATTTGAAATTAGTTTTTAAAGTAACATGATCAATATTGTTACATTGTAGAAACTAATCTCAGTTACTAACAACTCCATCTTTTTCTTTGGTAATATTTCCTTAAAAAGAAAACTTTGCAGACATCATCTGAATGATTTAGAGTGATGTGTAACAGTTCAGACAGACTGGATGCACTGTTGGAAAGCCTCCTTTGTCATTGCCAGCTAGGATGTTATCTGTTTGAACTGGCCCTTTTCTTGTTGCTTGGGGTGAGAAAAGACTGATTTAGTAGAGCTGTTTGCTGCTTCCTAGCTGTTGTAGGAAGTTAGACTTTCTGGGTCTAAGTATGATGTGACACACAAATTGTTACTAGTCTTTAATCATCTAGTCTTACCTCTAAGGCAACTGGAATGATTTTATAGAGGAGGTGGTGTTTTATTTTATTTTTTCCCTTTTCCTTATTTTCCTTCACTAGCCTTTCCTCTCTGAATTATTAAAAATGATTGAATTAGGAAATGTGACTAGTTAGTTTTTACTGATTGATTTTCTTCATTAAGAAGGAAATCCCGCCCTGGTCGGTTTGGCTCAGTGGAAGTCGGTCTGCAGACTGAAGGGTCCCGGGTTCGATTCCGGCCAAGGGCACATGCCCGGGTTGCGGGCTTGAAGGCAGCCGATCGATGATTCTCATCATTGATGTTTCTATCTCTTCCTCCCTCTCCCTTCCTCTCTGAAATCAATAAAGAAATACATATTTTTTTAAAAAAAGGAAATCCCTTTGTGGCCATAGATTTTTTTTTTTTTTTTAGTTTTATGTTCCATGCCTAACCTAGAGAAATTTGGGGAACGTAAGACTTGGAAGGGCTTGATATAGTCAGGACTGGTATGTTTGTTTGTCCTTATGGCTGTTTATTATTTTGTATGTCTCAGTTTCTTCCTTTGTCTTGGATTAAAAAAAAGTGTTGAGAAACATTGATATAGTGAGTGTTTTTTATTTCCACATTTATATTAAAATATTGGGAGGGAGCTGGCATGCATGTGTTTTCCTGGGTGGTGAGAGATAGTGGTGTATGGATGTCAGAAAAATATTACAAATAAAATGTTTCTAGAATTTTCAGAAATTAGGAGTGTTATTTCAATTTCCAAGATGAATTAGCTGGAAGGTTAATTTATTTAAAAATTAATATATTTTGCCCCACCAGCTGGCTCAGTGGTTGAGCGTTGACTTATGAACCAGGAAGTCATGGTTCGATTCCTGGTCAGGGCACATGCTTGGGTTGTGGGCTCGATCCCTCAGTGTGGGGCATGCAGGAGGTGGCTGATCATGATTCTCTCTCATCAGTAATGTTTCTATCTCTCCCTCTCCCTTCCTATCTGATATCAATAAAAATATATTAAAATTAATATTCTTCAACACTGGGAAAAATTTTTTTATTTCAGAAGAAAATATAATTAAAGCATGATAACCATTTCTCCCATCAAGCAAAAATTTGAAAGTAATAATACCCATGTTGGTGAGAGTGTATTGAAAAAGTATTTTGAAATGCTTTTGATGAGAGTATAAATTGGTAAAATTTATCTGGGACGTAATTAGGAAATACCAGAATTATACCTTTTTATCTAGTAATTCTCCTCAGAATCAGTTTTAAAAAAATGTTTTTATTGGTTTTAGAGAGAGAGGAAGGGAAAGGGAGGAATAGAGAGAGAGAAACATTGATGAGAGAGAAACATGGATCTACTACTTACTTCACACCCCCTACTAGGAATTGAGCCTGCAACCTGGGCATGTGCCCTGACGTGGAATCCGACTGGTGATGCTCAACCACTGAGCCACACTGGCTGGGCAGAAACTTATTAAAATATTTATGATCAAATATTTATGTCCACAAATGTGTAGTAAGCAGTTTTTATAATATAAGAAATCTGGGGAAAAGTTAAACATCCAACAGTAAGAATGTGACTAAATAAATTATAATATTTGTATACAGGGTGGGGCACAAGTAGGTTTACAGTTGATGTGAAACAGTTTATTCTTATTTTCCATACTAACAACTGTAAGCCTACTTTTGCCTCCACCCTGTATACTAAACTGTATGGAGCAATATAAATGTTTTTGAAGAATGTTTAGTGACATGAGAAATATTAAGTGTAAATATAAAGTGAAAACTTTATATGTTTCTGTCAAATATGTCATATCTATGAAAAATGTGTCAAAGTATAATAAAATGCACACCTGTGAACATCCCACACAATTTTACCAGTACTATTAAATATATAAATTCTTAATTTTATATATCTGTACGTAAGGGAAGAATTCTTTTAGAACGTTAACAGTTCTTATTTGGGGGTGGGATTATTAATGATCTTTAGTTTTTGCTTAAAATGCTTCTATTCTTTTTCTAAATTATGTGAAAGGGGCATATATTTAAACCCAGAAAATATTAAACATTATTTATTGAAAGAAGAAAAAAATTTACGGTGTTTTTCCCCCCAACTTTATTTAATTGGAAAGAAACTTCTAAAAGTGCCTGCTACCTGTTATCTCCTGAATGACAAATCATGGCCAGGTACACAGGGTGGCATTATCTACCAGTTGTAGCTAATACAGCGTGACAGAGCTCCTGAGATTTGACAGGCTAACAGCTGCTCTGTCATCTTGGTAGTGTTTGAATGACCTTTACAAAATACATTTTTCAAATCTACTTAGATTTTTCATGGTTCATGCCTTCAAGACAGGATTCATTTCTTCATTTAACAAATATTTTTTGGGGTACCTATTAAGTATCAAGTGACCAAGAGGGTCTTTGCGCTTATGACACTTAACTTCTAGTGATGAAAGATATAATGACACTTAACTTCCCATGGTGAAAGGTATTCAACAAGCAAACAGGTCAGTGGTGAGATACGAAAGAATGATGCAAAGAAAACAGGAAGAGGGACTGATTTAAATTGGTGGTCAGGTAAAGCCTACTAAGGAGGTTTGAATCAGGACCTGAGTGACAAGAAAGAGCCAGTAATACAGTGATTTCAGGATAGAGGGAACAACATTGGCAAGAGCTCTACAACACATTTTAGAACTGAAAAAAAGGCCAGTGTGGTTAGAATGTGGTATTGAGAGGAGCAAAATGGTAAGAAATGAAGAGGGGAGATAGAACCAGATCATCAGGAGACTTCAAGGCTTTGGTAGAAAGTTTGAATGTTATACTAAATGCAATAGGAAATTGTTGAATGGCATTAAGTAAGAAAATAGCATGATCTTGTTTTTAAAAGATTATTCTGACTGCTGTGTGTAAAATTGTGAAAGGTCAAAAATGGTAATGCGGAGACCAGTAAAAAGTCATTACATAGATCCAATGAAAGTTAATGGTGGCCAGAGTAGAGGCATTGGCAAACGAGAGAAGTAGATATTGAGGTCTGTTTGGAAATAGAACTAATGGATCTTGCTGAGTATTGTGTATGACTGAGAGACTGCTGGAAGGATGGGAATTAAAATTTGACTTGAGTGACAGGGAAGAGGGTATTGCCATTTACAAAGGTGGACAAAATGAGTCATGCACATTTCGGGGGTATTGAGAGTTCTAGTTTGAAATGTTGAATTTGAGGTATTGAATAGGCAGCTAGATATATATAAGTTTGGAGCAAGGTGATGAGGGTGAACATTTGTGAATCTTTAATATATATGTTATTTGCCGAAACCGGTTTGGCTCAGTGGATAGAGCGTCGGCCTGCGGACTGAAAGGTCCCAGGTTCGATTCCGGTCAAGGGCATGTACCTGGGTTGCGGGCACATCCCCAGTAGGAGATGCGCAGGAGGCAGCTGATCGATGTTTCTCTCTCATCAATGTTTCTAACTCTCTATCTCTCTCCCTTCCTCTCTGTAAAAAATCAATAAAATATATTTAAAAATATATATATATATGTTATTTAAAGTCATGGGATCACTAAGCAAGAAGTAGAGATAATGAGGACTGAGTCCTTGGACCTCCAGATAAAGTCTTGACAGTGGAGGAGGAGTCAGCAAAGGTGGCTAATGGAGAGCAGTTAGGTGGGAGGAAAACTAGAGGGTAGAGGCATATTTGATCCAGGATCTGAGTGACAAGAAGGCAGAAGTAGAGTTTCAAGAAGAATCTGGTTGAATGCTGCTGAAGGTGCCGTAACTAATTATCACAGATTTGATGGCTTAAGCAACAGAAATTTATTCTCTTAAAGGTCTAGAGCAGTGATGGCGAACCTTTTGAGCTCGGCGTGTCAAAATTTTGAAAAACCCTAACTTAACTCTGGTGCCATGTCACATATAGAAATAGTCATTTTTTTTTATATTTGCAACCATAGTAAAAAAAAAGATTTATATTTTTGATATTTATTTTATATATTTAAATGCCATTTAACAAAGAAAAATCAACCAAAAAATATGTATAAAATGAACAAAAACAAAAAACAATTGTACATTTAGGAAAAAATAATAATAAAAACAATGATAATCAAATGGTACGAAAACTAGAAATTAGTGACTTTTTTGGTGCTGAAGTTTGTCTGCTAATTCTTCGATTGCAGGTTCATACTTGGTGCACGTCAAGGCCAAGCAAGCGCCACTAACTTCATCTGTTAGCGGTTTCTTTTGTTTGTTTTAATATTATTTAATGCTGAGAACAAAGTCTCACAAAAATATGTTGATGAAAAAATTGTTAGCAAAGCCATCGCTAGATTTTTTATGTCGCTAACAGTGTCAGATACTATGTTCCAAGCACTCAAAATTTCTTGTTCGTAGTTGCACTCTTCTTCATTATTCAAACGATTTCGTTCCAGATTTTCAAGTTTCGACCTTAAGTCGACAAACACATGAGTCCAAATGCTACCTTGAAAATCTGCAAGTTGCATCTCTAAATCGTCAATTTGCATCCATTGGAAATCCTTTAACTCCAAAGTACTGTAAACAACTACATCCGGATACTTAATTATTTTAATGGTCTGTTCTAGGCTTCTAAATTGGTTGAATCTTTTGCTGAACTGTTCAAATAACGAGTTTACTATATTCTGGCACATAAGTATGGACTCCATTACACTCGTTGTAGTGGCCTTCTCGAAATACTTTTTTATCCGAGGAAAATACTTGTAAGTTTTAGTTTCAATATCTCGCTTGAAAATTTTAAGTTTACTTTCAAAAGATTTGATGTATCCAAACATAACGTCAATACTTTTGCCAAAACCTTGTAATTTTAAGTTCAGTTCATTCATATGAACAGAGAAATCTGTAAAAAACATCAAATTGCTGACCCTCTTATGATCATTGATCTGAGGAAAGTTTGCCAGATCCTTCTTCTCAATAAATACTGTAATTTCTTCAAAGCACTCCACAAATCGCTCAAGTACTTTACCTCGACTCAGCCATCTCACATTATTGAACATTAGTAGTCCACTGTAGGTTGAATCAACTTCCTGTAAAAGTGCAGAAAATTCTTGCTTGTGAAGGGGTCGAGAAGCTGTAAAATTCACAATTTTTGTTACAACCGACATTAAATCATTCAATTTTGAGAATCCCGATTTGGCACACAACACCTCCTGATG
This sequence comes from Myotis lucifugus, assembly GCF_000147115.1. NCBI lineage: Eukaryota > Metazoa > Chordata > Mammalia > Chiroptera > Vespertilionidae > Myotis > Myotis lucifugus. The sequence continues at coordinate 248,869 of NW_005871582.1, read as the reverse complement.
GATAATGCAATGAAAAGGTACAAGTGGATGTTTAATAGCTTCCATAAACAATTTCAGGAATCCCACATTTTTTCCCATCATATTTGGTGCCCCATCTGTCGTGACTGGCACAATTTTAGAGATATCAATGTTTAGGTCACTGAATGTTTTTATAAGTATTTTGTTTCCTGATGTACTTATTGGCACTGATTCTAACTTTATCAACTCTTCTCTCATTGTGAGACCATCAGAATATCTAGCAATAATGGCCAACCGAGCATTTGATGTGACATCAGTAGTTTCATCAAGAGAAATCGAAAAATATTTACAACTATTTAAGTCTTTTTTTAATTGATGTTGTACGTTTTTGTTAAGATTTATTATTCTGTCTTTGATAGTATTTCTACTGAGTGGTAACTCAGAAATTCTTTTAATAATATCATCTTTATTTTTCATATCGTGAAATAGAGCTGGTGCACATCTTAGAAATGTTCCTTAATAAATTCTCCGTCACTGAGGGCTTTTCCATGCTGAGCTATGGAGTGAGCAATACAGTAACTTGCTGATGTTAAATTTGTAGAGCATCTTACAAATTTAATGATGGAATTTGATTGACTTTTATAGAGGTGTAGCTGCCTAGAAATGTATTCCTTCCTTTCATCGATACTTTTTTTTCAAGAGGTGACAATGATTAGTTTCAAAATGTCTCTTTACATTCCACGTTCTGCTTACTACCGTTTCATTACACAGTATGCACAATGATCTGTTGTTTCTGTCGACAATCCCGTACATCTCGGTTCATATGTCTTGAAAGGGTCGGCTACTGCTACTTCCACTTCCTTTATCATTCAATCTTGCTTTTTTATTTTTTTGATTCTCCATCACAAGGCTACAAAAATAAATAAATATAAATCACGGCGTTTTTTTCTAAAAGGTTGATAAGTTTCTTACCTATTAACTTTTTGCAGTGTTGTTGCACTGACTCCTGGTGCAAAACAATTCAAAGATAGTATGTATAACCAACAAATATATGGTGCTGTAATCAATTATCGGGCACGCAGAATGTCTCGTCGAGCACTGTTGCACTGTATATCTTTTTCTTCTAACCCTCCCACTCCTGTCTCCTAACGAACATGACGATCAAGTGCATCCATTTGCCGAATGCACCCGAACACACGGGAAGCTTACCCGAGGCGCGTGTTCATAACGAGGCCGTTTCCAGAATTGGGTATTTTGTCACTTGAGTAAAAATAAAATGTCATGAGTAAAGATTAATCTCTTTATAGTGCAATTCTTAACCTTTTTATATTAATGTCAATATTGGAACAATGTATCTTGGATGTTTTCACTATGTATCTTTGCTACGCAACACTGATGTACATGTTTACATCCGGTTTTAGAATTGCATTATTGATCATGAGTAACGTGAGTAATAATATTACTCGAGTGATGCCCAACTCTGGCTGTTGCGAGAGACAAATATTTGAATTATGCAATTTTTTGTCTCTGTCGATGCGTGTCACCCAAAATGAGTTCGCCTGTCACCTCTGACATGCGTGTCATAGGTTCGCCAACACTGGTCTAGAGGCTACAAGCCTAAAATCTGGCAGGACTGATTTCCCTCTAGGACAATGGTTCTCAACCTTCCTAATGCTGTGACCCTTTAATACAGTTCCTCATGTTGTGGTGACCCCCAACCATAAAATTATTTTCGTTGCTATTTCATAACTGTAATTTTGCTACTGTTATGAATCGTAATGCAGGATGTATTTTCATTGTTACAAATTAAACATAATTAAAGCATAGTGATTAATCACAAAAACAGTATGTAATTATATATGTGTTTTCCGATGGTCTTAGGCAACCCCTGTGAAAGGATCGTTCGACCCCCAAAGGGGTCTCGACCCACAGGTTGAGAACTGCTGCTCTAGGAGTTAGGGAAGAATCCATTCTTTACCTCTTGAGTGGTAGCTAACCTTATCATTCCTCTGTTTGTGACCATATTTCTCTAGTCTGTACCTCCATCTTCACCGAGTGCCTTTTCTGTGTGTCTCTCCAAACTCCTCGTTCCCTGTTACAAAAACATTAGTAATGTCATTGAGGCCCACCTGGATAATACAGGGTAAACTCAAAATACTTAACCTCAAAGACCTTTTTTCCAAATAAGGTAAATTCTAGGGATTAGGATTTGACGTCTTTGTGTGGTCATTATTCAACCTACTAAACTAAACCTTGGTTTTAGAAACTTGGTAGCCATTGTAGATCTCAGTAAGAGCAATTTCTTTTCAGCAGTGGGGACATAGGAAAATCCTATTCACCTTTCATGGTTGCTGTCACATAGAGAACTCTGTTGTCTGTCCCAAGACTGTGCACGTTGATCACACTGTTTTTCCATGGACAGTCTGTGGTTGTATGCCTATCGCTAGCTTCAAGTTTTACATGTTGAACATGAGAAAGGAGCAGAATTTTCAGAAGCCTCTGCCTGCTTTTTTTTTAGTTCATTAGTGTTGACCTGCAGGATCCAAGTTGGCATTACCAATGGCCATTATTTCTATAGCCAAAATCTGGTTTATTTCAGATTTCAGACATCTGTTTTGATTAATAATATCAGTAGCTGTGTAATTTCATTTGTAATCTGATAACCATATTGCTGAAAAAGTTCTAAGCAGAAAGTAGAATGTATGTCATTTAGGTAATATATTGGTATAGTGGGTATTTTAAATAACATAAAGTATCTGAAGAGAGGTCAAGGGATGCAGAGAAAAATGCTATTTGCCAGTTTTTTCTTACCAGCTTACACAGATGTTAAAACTAGCACAATTGGTGTTGAGCTGCTCTCAGTTGTTTTCTGTAGACTTTTCATGATTTTTGCTGGACACTGCAGAGCAGCAGAGGTGAGAAATAAGTTACCTCTGGCTCTAATGGCACTGCATGGATGAGAGATGGCAACACATCTGGAAGAGGCCTGCTTCCCTGGGGGGAGTTCTAGTAACCAAGGGATTCCTTTATCCTCAGATCTTCTATGAGATGGAACTGGCACAATGCCTGCCCTCCTGCTGGTATATGTTTTTGGAGGGGAGGCATTGCACTTTCACCATATGAAGAGAGCTGACCTAATTACCATAGATTAAATCTTTAGTGTGGGACCATTCTTCCAGATTACCCCTCTCCTCTGTATTGGAGGCGTGACGTGGTGAAAACACCACAGGCTTTAGAGTTCAGCAGACGAGGTTCATCACCTAACGTGTTTTGTGACCTTTGGCAAGTTATATACCCTCTTGGAGCCTCTGTTTTCTCGTTTGGTGAAATGGAGTTGAAAGCATCTAGTATCATGCTTACCACATAGTAGGCATATAAAAAATGTTAGATTCCACTATTAATACATCTTCCATTTTTTCATTTTGTATGCAATTATTGATGCTTAAATTTCCTTACTGCCTTTGTTGTCTTTATATTAAGTAGAGTCTTAAAGAAAAATCCACCTGTTAACATAGCATCTCCTTTGGGAAAGAGAAATAATGACCATCCCTTCTTGCCCCCCCCACCCCCCCCAATTTTGTCACCTTATGACAGTTACTAACCAATAGGTCTTTGGTTCCATTACATTGGCATACAATCATAGTCATCAGGGAATACTTCCTGAGGAAGGCTTTCATTAATTATAAAATTTACTAAGGAGGCAGAAGAAAGTTGGTTTAATCCATGTGGAGGAGCGGCTCTGGGCAAAGACTAAAATATGGGGAAGGGAGTTGCTGAGGAATGAGGCTGTAAACAGGTCAGATTATTCAACAGAGTATTCCAGGAGTCTTTTGGAAGAAAGCTGTCGGAATGAGTCTAGTACTTGAGAAAGAATCAGGAAGGGAAATAGCAATGAGAATAACTTAACAGACAACTTATTATTGACTAGAGGCCCGGTTCATGAAATTCGTGCAAGGAGGGGGGGCCCTCAGCCCCATTTGTACCCTCTCCAATCTGAGAGCCCAGGGATTAGACTTAAACTGCCAGTTGGACATCCCTCTTGCAATCCAGGACCTCGGGCTCCTAACCACTCACCTGCCTGCCTGCCCTAACCATTCTACCTGCCTGTCTGATCCCCCCTACTGCCCTCCCCTGCCGGCCTGATCCCCTAACTGCCCTGCTGCCTGATCCCCCTAACTGCCCTCACTTGCTGGCCTGGTCGCCCCTATTAACTTTTTTTTTCATCTTATCCCCTTCACACACAATTGTATTTGACTTTCTTATTGGCTTCTCCCTGTCACACAATTTCTCTCTCTCCTTTATGTAACACTTTTTCCTACTGACTCATCATTTATAAACTTTTCTTTCCTCCTTATTTCCTACTTCTGTTCCATCATTCTTCTTCCCATCTTTCTCCTCCC
>NW_005871582.1:200499-243060 GCF_000147115.1 Myotis lucifugus | reverse complement strand
GTTTCGACCTGACCAGGGTCGTCCCTACCTCACCCGGGCCGTTTCAACCTCACCGGGGTCGTCCCTACCACACCGGGGCTGTTTCAACCTGACTGGGGTTGTCCCTACCACACCGGGGCCGTTACGACCTGACTGGGGTCGTCCCTACCTCACGGGGGCTGTTTCAACCTGACCGGGGTTGTCCCTACCGCACCGGGGTCGTTTCGACCTGACCAGGGTCGTCCCTACCTCACGGGGGCCGTTTCAACCTCTCCGGGGTCGTCCCTACCTCACGGGGGCCGTTTCAACCTCACCGGGGTCGTCCCTACCACACCGGGGCTGTTTCAACCTGACCGGGGTTGTCCCTACCACACCGGGGCCGTTTCAACCTGACCGGGGTCGTCCCTACCTCACGGGGGCCGTTCCAACCTCACCGGGGTTGTCCCTACCACACCGGGGCCGATTCAACCTGACCGGGGTTGTCCCTACCACACCGGGGCCGTTTCGACCTCACCGGGGTCGTCCCTACCTCACGGGGGCCGTTCCAACCTCACCGGGGTCGTCCCTACCTCACGGGGGCCGTTTCAACCTCACCGGGGTTGTCCCTACCACACCGGGGCCGTTTCGACCTGACCGGGGTCGTCCCTACCACACCGGGACCGTTTCAACCTCACCGGGGCCATCCCGACCTCACCGGGGCCATCCCAGCCTTACCGGGGAAACAGGAAGTTTTGCCCTCTGTCCCCTGCCGGTGGCTCCCCACCAGACAAAATCTCCAGGCGTTCCTGGTGGTTGAACATCCAGCACTCCTGCCCTCCACCAAGTGCGCAGACTGCCTGTCTGCTGTCCCCCAGCGCCCCACAAGAGACTGGGACAAGTGGGCATGTTTGTGTGCTTGCTGGTACAGCAGTTCCACAGCGCCGGCCGAGTCAGGCCCAGCCCTGGCCGGCCCCGGACCCGACTCTGCCCCCTGATTGCGTCCCTCCCAGATGCAAGGAGCTGAAATCTGCAGCCTGCTGGGATGGGCTCTGTACTTGGTGCCTCTGCACATCCTATTCAGTCTCAATGCGCTTCTTTCTATGCGAGGAGTTGAAATCTGCAGTTTGTTGGGTTGGGCTCTGTACTTGGTGTCACATCCTACTCAGTCTCAATGTTCTTTCTCTCCTTCCAGTTGTAGAGCTTCCACTGGGCCAACTTTCCCATGGTTCTGTATGATAGGTGTTTGTCTGATATTTGGTAGTTTCGATGTTGTTGTGTGAGGTAGCACGCACAGGTCTCTTCCTTATGCCGCCATCCTGGTTCTCCTGGGTCTGCTTCTTGAGTGTGTCTCCCATGGCTGTGAGCAGTTGAAGTCTGCAATTTGTTGGGATAGGCTGCAAAAGCGCAGGTGGGTCTTTTTGTGCACCTGGCACAGCTTGGATGGGGATGTAAATTGATTAGGGCTGAGACTCATGGAGTCGCCATAGCGGAGCAAATAGCACTGGCTGAGTCTCCGCGGCCCCTTGAATCTCTGCCAGGGCTTTGTGTCCCCCAGTGCCGGCGAGCAGCTGTGCAACAGAGTCTCCCTCGCTTTCTGATGGCTGCAAGGCCGTGCTGCCTCTCCCCGTAGGTCTGGTGCCTCATGATCCCGCCTGAACCAACTCAGTGGATTTGAAAATTTGCAGAAGCAAAGGCGTTTCTACTTGTGAGTCTGGCACAGCCCAGATGGGAATGTAAATTGCGTAGGGCGGGGTCACAGGGAGTCGCCGTGTGGAGACTCAGCGGCCCCTTGCCTATCCAGGACTCCAGGACTTTGCGTCCCCCAGTGCCGGCGAGCAGCCGAGCGCCAGAGCCTCCCTCGCTTTCTGACCCGCTGGAAGGCCGTGCCGTCTCTCGCCTGGGGGCCTGGGGCCTCAGAGACCCGCCCGAACCAGCTCAGTGGATTTGAGAGTTTGTAAAAGCACAGTCATTCCCTCTTGTGCCTCTGGCACAGCCCTGAGGGTAGGGCGGGGTCACAGGGAGTCGCCAGCGTGGAGGAAATAGCGATGGCGGCGTCTCCGCGCCCCTCGCCTCCCCGGGACACCAGGACTTCTTGTCCCTCAGTGCCGGCGAGCAGCCGCGCGTCAGAGCTTCCCTCGCTCTCCGACCACTGCAAGGCCGTGGCCGCCTCTCCCTGTGGGATCTGGGGCCTCAGAGACCCGCCCCGAGCAAGCCCAGAGGATTCGAGGGTTCGTAAAAAACCGAGAATCCATTTGCAGCCCGCGTGGCGTGTGACTGCGTACCTCTGGTTTTGGTGCCTCCGTAGCTCCCACTCAGTCTCACTGCGCTTCTTTCTTTTCCTCCAGTTGTAGATCTCCCACTGGGCCAACTTCCCCATGGTTCTGAGTGGCGGTTGTTTACTTCATAGTTGATAGTTTCAGTGATGCTATGAGAGAGCAGCACTCACAGGTCCGCTCCCTACGCCGCCATCTTGGTTCTCTCTATCTCTGCCATGTTAAACAAATATATTCTGCTTTTCTTACTCTTCATATCTACAATTACAGGTATGAAGAGATGCTTCCTCACTGATGTGAGTTTAACTTTATAGTAAAAATGAAAGTAGCAGTAAGACAAAATGTTTTGTGGGGTTGCAAATTCTTATATCATAGCAGGTAAATTAAAACATTTTTGCATTAACCTGCAGCTCTTACTGCTTGGAGTTATACTCTAATCTCTTTTCTGCTTTTATTCCTTGTTAGAAATTAAGAATAGAAGTGGCTTAATTCTAGTAACCCTTGAAAGGGAAACATTGTAAGTTACAGCTAAATTTTGAGGATCTGCAGTAAGAGGAACAGAGTGAATCTTGAAATTTTTAAGTTGGTTTCCTTTTAGACATTGTGGTGTACCCATCAGGGAAATAGTATTAAAATACTCACTCCAGTTAGTTATTTTATAGCATGGTGAAGTTTGGGCAAGATAGTCAAATCAGTATGCTTCTCATACCTTGATTTTTCAAATCATCTTTTCCCAGAAGAAAGGCAGCTTCTATTTTTAAGATGAAGCATTTTTTTTTTTATCTCAAGAAAAATGATTTTAAATATAATAATGTTATATGCAGTAAATACCAATTATTCAAGAAAAATTATCTTACATATAATAATATTACATGCAATAAACACCAATATTTCAAGAATAAAAGGATTTCAAGTATAATAATATTACCAAAACTGTACTAACATAATATGATATCTCAGAAGTTGTAGGAAATACTAAAAATCTGCAAATAACAGGATTACTTCTATTATATTCCATTATATATTTTTTCCCTCTGGCTCTCTATTTGTTCATCAGTTTATGTAGTTCATTATATTTATCTTTCTCTCACTGGCTTATTTCGCTTAGCATGATGCTCTCCAGGTCCATCCATGCTGTTGCAAATGGTAAGAGTTCCTTCTTTTTTACAGCAGCATAGTATTCCATCGTGTAGATGTACCACAGTTTTCTAATCCACTCATCTGCTGATGGGCACTTAGGCTGTTTCCAAATCTTAGCTTTTGTAAATTGTGCTGCTATGAACATAGGGGTGCATATATCCTTTCTGATTGGTGTTTCTGATTTCTTGGGATATAGTCCTAGAAGTGGGATGACTGGGTCAAATGGGAGTTCCATTTTTAATTTTTTGCGGAAACTCCATACTTTTGTGAATGATCCATGTGCACTTGAGAAGAATGTATATTCTGTTGTGTTGGGGAGAAATGTTCTATGAATGTCTATTAAATCCATCTGATCCAGTGTTTCCTTTAGAGTCTCTGTTTCCTTGTTAAGTTTTTGTCTGGAAGATCTGTCCAGGGAAGTCAGAGGGGTGTTAAAGTCCCCTACTATGACTGTATTGTTGTCAATCTCTCTGTTAAAGTCATCTAGAAGTTTTTTTTGTATGTTTAGCTGTACCTATATTGGATGCATAAATGTTTACCAGGGTTATATCCTCTTGTTGAATTGATCCCTTTAGTATTATTTAGTGACCTTTGTTGTCTCTTGTGATGGCCTTTATTTTAAGGTCTATTTTGTGGATATGAATATTGCTACTCCAGCTTTTATTTTTTTCTTTTCCATTTGCATGGAAATTTTTTTCCCATCCCTTCACTTTCATCCTGTGTGTGTCTTTTGTTTTGAGGTGGGTCTCTTGTAGACAGCTTATAGTTGGGTCATGTTTTTGTATCCATTCAGCTACCCTACACCTTTTGATTGGAGCATTTAATCCATTTACATTTAGGGTTATTATTGAGAGGTACTTATTTATAGCCATTTTAATTCTGTATGGCTAGCTTTCTCTCTCTGTTTCTTCTCAGCAATCCCTTATAGCAATCCCTTTAGCATTTCTTGTAATGCTGGTTTGGTGGTGATGAACTCTTTAAGGCTTTTTTTTTTTTTTTTTTATCTGGGAAGCTCTTTATTTGACCGTCTATCTTGAATGATAGCCTCGCAGGATATAGTAATCTTGGTCTCAGAAGATCCTTGCTTTCCATTACCTTGAGTACTTCATGCCATTCCCTTCTGGCCTGTAGAGTTTCTGATGAGAAATCAGGTGTCAGCCTTATGGGAACTCCTTTTTAGGTAACACTTTTTTTCTTTTTCTCTTGCTGCCTTTAAGATTCTCTCTTTGTCTTTAATTTTTGGCATTTTTATTATGATGTGTCTGGGTATGGGTCTGTTTGGGTTCTTCTTGTTTGGGTTTCTCTGTGCCTCCTGAACTTGTGTGACTTTTTCTTTTACCAGATTAGGGAAGTTTTCTACAATTATTTCTTCAAACACCTTTTCTATTCCTTTCTCCCTTTCTGCCTCTTTTGGTACACCTATTATTCTTATGTTGTTACGTGTCACTTTGTCCCGCAGCTCCCTTAAGTTGTCCTCATGTTTTTTAATTGTTTTTTTCTTTTTGGTTCTCTAATTGAGTGATATTTTCAACTCTGTCTTCTAATTCACTGATTTGATCCTCACCTTCCCCTAATCTGCTGTGTATTCCTTCCAATGTGTTCTTTATTTGTGTTATATCTTTCTTTATCTCAGACTGTTCTTTTTTCATAGTTACTATATCTTTTTTCATACTGTTGAGCATTTTAAAAATCATTACTCTGAACTCTGTTTCAGATAAATTTCTCATCTCTGCTTCATTTATCTCTTCCGGAGAATTCTCTAGTTCTTTCATTTGGGGGTTCTTTGTTTCCTTATTTTGGTTGTCTTTCTGGGTTTGTGACTATGTATTGGATAGATCCTCCTACACCTCTCAATCTCTAGTGCAGGACAGTGTTAAAGGCTGTTTCTGACTAATTGGATCAGGCAAAGAATCAAAGCCTGCAGTGACCACTTCTGTCTACAGACTAATAGGATTCTGACTTGAATTGCCCCCAGGCAATCATCCTAAGGTGTGGTGAGAGTTTTTTCAACAGCGGGGCAGTTGCTTCTGCCTAGAGGCTGTTATTTTAATCTCTTAAGTGGCCTTAGGGCAAGGTGTGTTCCAATAGGGCAGCCGTTCTCAACCTGTGGGTCGCGACCCCTTTGGCGGTCGAACGACCCTTTCACAGGGGTCGCCTAAGACCATCCTGCATATCAGATATTTACATTACGATTCATAACAGTAGCAACATTACAGTTATGAAGTAGCAACGAAAATAATTTTATGGTTGGGTCACAACATGAGGAACTGTATTTAAAGGGCCAGAAGGTTGAGAACCACTGCAGTAGGGTGTGTCGATTGTCTTCCCCCCAGGCAAGGCAGTTGTCTATGTGGGAAAGATGTCCTCCACTGTGTGAGGGAATGGCTCAGCCCAGGAAACGTGGGGTGTCTGCCTTCTGAGCTCTATCCCCCAAGTCCCCACTCCTGGGTTCTGCTCTCACAGCTCCAGTCCACTTCACTCTCTCTTTGCCAGAGCACAAGGTGTGTGGCTCCACAGGGAATTTTTGTGCGTTGGCCCTTCAAGAGGGTGCCCGAACTTTCAGCTGCCACTCCCTGGCAGACAGCACCCCCCTGCTTTTCACAGCTGGATGTTATATGGGTACCCTTCTCAGATTTGGTGCTCTCTGCTGAGGAGCCCAGCTTCTGGATTAGATCCCAGAGTTCTCAGTGGCACCCCCTCACAGCTGAGATATCTCTCCGGGACTTCAATTGCCATCTGTGGGTGCCCGGCTAGCCCTTTCGTGCCTCCACCCCTCCTACCAGTCTCTATGCAGTCTACACTTTCGGTCCTTGGGTATCAGGGTTCTTTCCTGTGAGTTTTCCGTTGATAATTCAGGAAGCCTTTCCATATTTCAGTTGTAATTCCAGCTTGTTCCTGGGAGCATGTCTGTGCAGCATCCAGCTACTCTGCCGCCATTTTTCTAAAATGAAGCAATTGAAATAGGGCATATCTGTCTGTCCTAGCCAGTTTGCCTCAGTGGATGGAAACATCAGCTGCGGACGAAAGGGTCCCGGGTTCGATTCTGGTCAAAGGCATGTCCCTTGGTTGCAGGCTCTTCCCCAGTTTGGGCCCTGGTCATGACGCGTGCAGGAAGTAACCAATCAATGTATTTCTCTCACATCGATATTTCTCTCTGTCTGTCCCTCTCTCTTGGAAAAATACCCTCGGGTGGGGATGAAATAGGGTATATCTGTCTTTGTAATTCTGTTGACTTTGATTTTTTTTAAAGCTGAAAGTCTAAGAAAGATTTCATATGTATAACACATATTGGTTATATATTTGTTGAAAAGAGTTCAGCTCATCAAATTCTCTCAATCATTGTGTTGTCTATTGGAGGGTATCTGTTTGCTGTGGGTGTATGAAAAACCAGAATATTATAGCAAGTAATGTAGAAAACATCCCCAAGCCAATTCGGAATTAACAAATACTAATATTTTGGTCTTCTCCCCCTTTGTAACATTTTAAAAGGAAACTAAAATTTCATAGTTTTCTTTTATCTCAGTTATCCTTTTTCCACTTCAGAGACAACCACTATTTTTTTATTTTATTTTTTTAAATTGATTTCAGAGAGGAAGGGAGAGGGAGAGAGAGATAGAAACATCAATGATGAGAGAGAATCATTGATCGGCTGCCTCCTGCACACATCACACTGGGAATCGAGCGCGTAACCCGGGCATATGGCCTGACCGGGAATCGAACTGTGACCGACAACCTCCATTCTTATCCTTGTATTTATACTTTTATTATGAATAGCTATTTATGTAAGTAATATATGATTCTGTTTTAAAAATGTATAAGTAATATGTTATACTAGTCATTCTACAACTTGCATTCTTTTTTAATAATGCTTTTAGAAACCAATCATGATGACACATGTTGCTTTAGTTCATTTTAACTGTTAAAATAATTCTATTATCATTAATGTCCTAGAGCATTCTCCGTTTATGGCTTTTTGTACCAGTGAATATATATAACAACATCCCTTTGGTACTCCTCAGTGTAGTTGATGAATTATTAGCCACCCTCATTATACTATGCCCCAATTTATCTATTCCCCTGTTAATGGACATGTAAGTTCTTTTCAACTACTGTTTTATATCACAATTGCAACCTCATGTTTGCTCTATTTTTTAAAAATTAACACATTTGATTATATTAAGACTGTTTCTATATTGGAAACCCTATTCTTTGTGGGGTAGCTTCGTTGTTTTCAAATGAAAGCAAGACAAGGGCAGTAGTTCCTTAATTGATTAGCAAAGCTGAACTCTGGCAGCCCTTTTGGACCTCTTAGTCTATAGCAGTTTGCTGTCTTACTAATAAGCGTTCATAAATTGTGTAGCTAATTGTTATGCTAGTCAAGGTAAATGAAGCAGTGTGAAGCTTTATGGAAATTACGTCAAAAACAATTGTTGCACTTCTAATGGGAAACAAAATGCTCAGTTTTGTAAGTAACAGAAAGACAACGCCTTTTAGGCTTTAAGTAGAAAAAATGTGATTATATGTCAGTACTTTAGGCAAAAAGGACGAAATTTAATTGTCACTGGGTCTTTTAAGATACTTTGTCCTTTGGCTTTATTTCTGTTCACATGTTTGTCTAAAGTTGTGGTCTCTATACTGGTGCATGGGATTGTCCATTGAGGCACTAAGAGAAAATTGTAGAATTTCCACTTACATCTATTTTTATTATCCTTTACATATTAATGTTTATAATGTACATAATCTAATTGCTATTGGTTTCCTAGAGTTGCTATAACAAATTACCACAAATTTGGTGACTTAAACAACAGAAATTTATTCTCTCACAGTTCTGGAGGCCAGAAGTTTGAAATAAAGAGGTCAGCAAGCAGGGTTGGTTTCTTATAGATTCTGAGAGAGAATCTATTCCATTCCTTTCCTTGGCATTCCTTGGCTTCTGGACATTACTCAGGTCTCTGCTTTATCTTCACATGCCCTTCTCACTTGTGTTTCTCTTTTTTACTCCTTCTTTTCTAAGGACAAGTGTCATTGGATTTAGGGCCCACCCTTATGTAGGATGATCTTATCTTGAAATCCTTAGCTACATTTGCAAAGGTGCTTTTTCCAAATAAGATTACATCTATAGGTTCCGGGTGGACTTTTTGGGGAGATTGGGGGGTGGGGGGGAGGTTTGAGGATGGGTCACACCATTCAATACACTGCAGGAGTATTTAATTATTAAAAAAAAAACCACAGACATGTAAGAGGTATGTGCTCAAATTTTGTAGTAATGTTGTACCTCTACCAAAGAAGTTTGGAGACCCCTAGTTCTGAGACCTGCTTGGGTTCGATGTGGTTGGCCCTTTTTCATGTATAAGATACTCTCTTGACTCCACCATGCTACAGATCCTTGATCTGGCTATTTCCTTTGTGCTTGAATTAGAGGGTCACAGTGAGGTTGCTTTTTGACACTTTTCCTGGTTATAACAACCCTTGCACTTAATTACTTGTCCATAGTAGAAATGGTTGGTAAAATGATAGGGCTTTATTTTCAGACCATTAATGTATAACTAAAATGTGATTTTTAATATACAAAATTTTCTGTCAATTAAAAATGTCTCACTGCTCAGCTGGTTCTTAGTGTGTAAACTAGAGCTAGCTGTATGTTAACAATCCTATTACCAAAGTTTTTTTTTTTTAATTTCTTAATTTACTTTTAGAGTAAATATTGCATATAGAGAAGAAAAAAATACCTTAATCTAACACTTCTGGTTGGGAGAAAAATAATAAGGGTATAATCTTAAAAGAAGAATTCCATAAAAAGGATACTTAAAAAAGAAGTGGAACAAGAATTAATGTTTGTGAAATAAGATGGAAGAAGGGCAAGGACAAATATCCATGCCTTTAAAAAGACGATAAAATTCTGAGATGAAATAATTGCAATAATTAAGATTTCTGCAGTCCTTTTATAATATTTTTAAAATATATTTTTATTGATTTCAGAGAGGAAGGGAGAGGGAGAGAGAAATAGAAATATTGATGATGAGAGAGAATCATTGATGGTCTGTTTCCTGCATGCCCCCTACTGGGGATCAAGCCTGCAACCTGGGCATGTGCCCTTGAATGGAATCGAACCCAGGACCCTTCAGTCTGCAGGCTGATGCTCTATCCACTAACCCAGACCAGCTGGGATAGCCCTTTTATAATTGAAATCCATTTTGCATAATATTTATCTCATTTGATCCCCACAACTTTGGTGATTTTGTATCTCTGTATTCCAGATGAAGAAACTGTGGCTCGGATTTATTAAATAATATTCCAAAGATTAAATAAAATTTAAAGCAAAAAAACTGAGATTTGATAATAGGTGTTTAGACTAGCAGTTGCCAACCTTTTGGACCTCACGGACACCAGTGGTCCACGGACCACCGGTTGGCGACCCATGGTTTAGACTACAAATCTCCCACTATTCGATATTGTTAGAAGTGAAGATAGTAGGTTTAGATGGAAATGTACTGTAAAAACCCTGTGAGGATGTCACAGTAGCATTGTTTTACATTTGTGCGTAGGTTAGGGCTATACATTTTCCTTGTATGTTCTCTTTAATTCAGTTTCAGTTTGTCTTTAGGTCTCCAGGGAAAATCAGAGAAATAGTGCTGGAAGCTTCACAGCATAGCTAATTTGGGAAAGGTTTGCATGTGTGTTGCGGGGGAGTGTTTTTGTCTAATGCGTTTTCTATTTTGGTGGTACGCTATTCATTTCTTAACATCTTTCTTGTTCATGTTCGTATAACTTTTAGCTCATTAACCTTGCTCTCTGCACTGCATAGTGAAGCACCATTTCTAATTTAGTCTCCAGTGCTTAGCTTCGCAGAACGTTTTTAAAAAAAATTGGAGGTGTGATTTAATTGTTGGGCTGTTTGCACATTGTCGGTATGAAGGCAAAGATGAGGTTCATATTTAGATAATGCAACCTGCAGGTTTCATTTGTTAAACCTGGTTGTTGGTATTCCCATTCTCTCATACATGAGTGCATAATGGTGTTGAAAAAAATTCTCGTTTTGTTGTATCCATACTTAGCAATTTGGTTGAGTTATGGGAGAGCACCGAATCCTAACTGCTAGACCACCGGGGAGCCTCTGGTTGAGTTATGGAAAAGCCTGTCCTCTGCCTTGTGTATTTGCTCATTTGGAAACCTTGTATAGTTTATAGAGACACTAGTGATTTGTTCCCCCGTCTCCCTGTGGGTTTTATTCCATATTACAATCCAATTCCACCTCCTACTCCCATACTCCTGTGCCGTTAAGATGCAGTTTGTTTCATCGTGTGTTTTTGTAATCCAAACGGAATGTAATGAGCTATGTGCTTTAGGGACCCGGCTTTGCCTTGCCAATTAGAACAAAGCGGTTACTGAGAAAGAGTATGTTTTAAATAAAACATGGCACCTCTGAGTGGGACTGACACTCATTTGGGAGTAAAAGAGATGGTTTTAACTCTTTGACTCACAAAGAAGAGCCATTACTAAAGATCAGTAGTATTTTTGGGGAAATAAGGGTAAAGATTTACCTCCATAAAATACGGTTTGTAAATTTCCTCATGGACTAAATTAAAAATTTGTCCTTTCAAGCCTACTTTTTTTTTTCTTTTACAATTAAGATGTGTTAGCAAAATGCTCTAACTTCCTGAATATTTAACCAATGGCTGCTGGCAGTTTCTGAATTTTGAACTATTCATGCATAGAAAAGTGAGGGTATGGCTGGTAGCCTCTTTATTTTCTAATCAAGTCAAGTTTTCAAATTAATAGAGAACCCCCAAAAGATACATGAAAATTATGAGGAAAAATATAAGATTTATAGCGCGTGGCTGTTATTTTCAGATGATAATAGAATTTTGAGTCATCAATGACTTAAGACTCTAATTTTAGCAGCACTTTCATTAAACATTTGAAGGACAGATGTCTTTAAGCAGATATTTATGGGCTGAAAGTTTACTGCTCTACTTCAAGGGAGGCTCCCTCCTAAGTTGGCTCTGGTATTGTATATTTGTATCTGCACTAAAAATAACAACATTCTGTTTTTAGCTTATATACCAAATAAACTTAAGAAGTTCAACATTGGCACAAGGAAAACATGAAGTTGCTTGTGTTTTTTCTATTTTCCATTGGACTTAAAGTTAGACAACATTTTAATATTTACTAACCTATACAAGTAAGAGAGAACAAAAGGAATACATTCCTATGGAACACTTTAATTAAAAAGTATGTACGTATACTTTGTTGAAAAAAATTGTTTCTGGAAAAATGAGCTCTGTACTAGAGGAAGCTAGTTTAATTGGAGAAAATTAAACTAAACTTATACTTTTCTAACACTGTCCTATGAAAGGCTTATAAGCCCTACTGATGCTTTGAAGAGACAGTCATTATGACAACATTAATAAAATGCCCCATAATCCATTTTTCTCCCTAAAATGCATCTTCATTGATTTCAGAGAGGAAGGGAGAAGGAAAGAGAGATAGAAACAATGATGAGAGAGAATCATTGATCGGCTGCCTCCAGCACGTCCCCTACTGGATCAAGCCCGCAACCCAGGCATGTGCCCTTGACCAGAATCAAATCTGGGACCCTTCAGTGCACAGGCTGACTCTCTAGCCACTGAGCAAAACCAGCTAGGGCCCATAATCCATTTTTGAAGATTAATACTCATATTGATAGTATTTTAAGTTTGAACAAATTTCTGAGTAAAAATAACTAAGACTTATATCTGCTGCTACATGGTTCTAACCCAGGGGTGGGCAAACTTTTTGACTCGAGGGCCACAATGGGTTCTTAAACTGGACCGGAGGGCCGGAACAAAAGCATGGATGGAGTGTTTGTATGAACTAATATAAATTCAAAGTAAACATCATTACATAAAAGGGTACGGTCTTTTTTTTTTTTTTAGTTTTATTCATTTCAAACGGGCCGCATCCGGCCCGCGGGCCGTAGTTTGCCCACGGCTGTTCTAACCTGTAGCTGAACTAACCGACCAGGGCAGATCACTTTAAAATATTAAACATCTTCAGAAATCACTGAATTAACTAGCTTTGCATAAAGTGATAATGATGTTTTCTTTAATTCATATGGTGTAAGATTGAGTAGCTGTTAATCTCTATGCTTGAAGCACAAAGTAATGTCAGAAAGAGTCTCTTTCAAAAAGTCTTTTAACGCAGGCCCTAGACTTGTAATGGCAATTGAAAGCTATATTGTTCATTTCTTCTATGCCATGTTTTGTAACATGTTTTTAGGAAGTCTAGAAGTATTGAATCACATTAATCATGTAATATTAGGAAATGGTGATCTTAGAATGTTTGATTGGAAGGAATACTAAAGTCTTTCCTGTCCAAAACACATTTCCTATCCAAATGCCTACTGAATTAATGAGTTTTAAAGTAAATAGGTGATGGGGGTAAAGTGGCTTGTTTTTGTTTTTTTCATCTTTTATGTATATCTTTCAATCTCAGTTTCCTTCTGTTATGTTAGTAATCTTGAAGATGGAACTAAAAAGAAATCTGTAACAAAGTGGCAAAAACACTTATTTGTGGGTATTTCTAAGGCATTTTATGCATGTTTCTGTTCACTATTCATTTGCTGATCATTTTGCAAAATTAAGTTTATTCATTATTCAGTAAAGTTGGTACAGTGACAATTTAAAATAACTGATTACAATTTTTTACCTTAAAATTTTTTTAAAATAATGAGGCTTGCATTATATACAAGATTTTATTTCAATTAAAGAATCACTGAAATGTCCTAAAAATGTTTTCTACATCATTAGTGCCTTAAAAGAAATCCCGCTGAACTTGACAAATCTTTGTTTAAGCTTTTTTGTTTCCAAGCCAATATGAGTTTCATGTCTCTCTGTGAATGGACCTTTTTTTATGGTGTCCTTTATAACCTATCACAAACCAGACAAAATTCTCCTCTCAAAATTCTATTTTAAATTTTTATTGTTTTATTTTTAAATTTATTTTTAAAATTGTTTTGTTTTTATTGTTGACTTTTTAAAAAAATATTTTATTTTTACAGAGAGGAAGGGAGAGAGAGAGTTAGAAACATCGATGAGAGAGAAACATCGATCAGCTGCCTCCTGCACACCCCCTACTGGGGATGTGCCCGCAACCGAGGTTACATGCCCTTGACGAGAATCGAACCTGGGACCCTTCAGTCCGCAGGCCGACGCTCTATCCACTGAGCCAAACCAGTTAGGGCAATTGTTAACATTTTTACAGATGTCCCCCCTCCCCCCTCCCTTTGTCCCATCCACCCAGACTCTCCCCTTCCCTGCCGCATACCACATTGTTGTCTGTGTGTATAGGCTATGTATGTATGTTTTTTGACTATTCTCTTCAACTTCTATTCATCCCACCCACCTCCCCTCTGACCTCTGTCTGTCTGTTCCATGCTTCCATGTCTGTGGTTATATTTTGTTTGACAGTTTATTTTGTTCATTAGATTACACATATTAGTGAGATCATATATTTGACTTTCTCTGCCTGGCTCATTTTGCTCAGCATTATAATCTCCAGGTCCATTCATACTGTTGCAAAAGATAAGACTTCCTTTGTTTTTACAGCCACATGTTATTCCATTGTGTAAATGTACACAGCTTTTTTTTTTTTTATTGTATTACTAGAGGCCCGGTGCATGAAATTTGTGCACAGGTGGGTCCCTAGGCCTGGCCGGTGATCAGGGCCAATTGGGACCTTCCTTCCCCTGGCTGCCGGCTGCCGGCCGGGTCCTTTCTTCATTCCTCACTGCCCCCTGTATTATATAGGATTATTATTTATTGTATTATTTTTCCTTTTTTAAATTTTATCTTTATTGTTGAAAGTATTCTATATAACAAAAGGCTAATATGCAAATTGTTCCCTCAACCGGGAGTTTGACCAGGGGGTGGGGCCATCCAGCCAACCACCCCAGCCCCTCCCCCAAGTTGCCCCTCCCCCCAGCTGGCCCCACCCCCCAACCACCCCTCCCCCCTGATCGGGACAGGCCAGCCAGACCCCACTTGTGCACGAATGTGTGCACCGGGCCTCTAGTTATATATATCCCTTTTGCCACCCAATTGCCCCCCCTCCCCCCCCCAACCCTTGCCTATAACTCACCTCCCCTGCCCCTGGCCCTCACTACACTATTGTCTATGTCTATGGGTTATGCATATATGAATATGAGGTCATGTGATATTTGTCTTTCTCTGACTGGCTTATTTAGCTTAGCATAATACTCTCCAGGTTTCTCCATGCTACCTCAGTAGGTAAGAGATCCTTCTTTTTTATTAATGCATAGTATTTCGTTTTGTAAATGTATTGCAGCTTTATTTTTTCTTCAGTATATTTTTATTGATTTTGGAGAAGAAGGGAGAGAGAAGCATCAACATCAATTGGCTGCCTCCTGCACACCTCCTACAACACGGGCGAGCGCCCTGACCAGGAATCAAACTGGTGACTTCTTGGTGTATGGGTTGACACTGAACCACTGAGCCACACTGGCTGGCTAACACAGCTTTCTTATCCACTCATTTATTGATGGGCATTTGGGATGTTTCCAGATCTTGGCTATTGTGAACAATGCTGCTATGAACATAGGTCTGCATATATTCTTTCTGGTTGGTGTTTCAAAATTCTTAGAAGATATTCCCAAAAATGTGATTGCTGGGTCAAAAGGCAGTTTCATTTTTAATTTTTTGAGAAAACTCCATACTATTTTCCATAGTAGCTGTACTGGTCTGCATTCCGCCAACAGAGCACAGGGTCTCCTTTTCTCCACATCCTTGCCAGCAGTTGTTGTTTGTTGATTTATAGATGATAGCCACTCTGGCAGGTGTGAGCTGGTACGTCATTGTGGTTTTAATTTGCATCTCTGATAATTAGTGATGCTGAGCATTTTTTTTTTTATATGTCTCTTAGCCATTTTGTATGTCCTCTTTGGAGAAGTGTCTATTCAGGTCCTAGGAAATTAACCCCCTCATCAAATGTATCATTGGCAAATACGTTTTTCCGATACAGCGGGTTCTCTTTTCATTTTTGTTGAGGGTTTTCTTTTGCTGTGCAGAAGCTTTTTAGTTTGATATAGTTCCATTTGTTTATTTTTTCCTTTAGTTCCATTGACCCTGGAGAGTTGCGTCACGAAAACCGCTCGCGAGCCCCAGGCGGGTCACTTTGGCCCGTGGGATGTGGCTCCTTCACAAAAATACAGATTTCGGCACATGGGTCCACGGAAGTTTTCCATCGCCCTGTACGTGTGCTCCTGCACGTGGTATTTTGTGGAAGAGCCACACTCAAGGGGCCAAAGAGCCACATGTGGCTCACGAGCCGCAGTTTGCCAACCATGGCCCTAGAAGATATATCGGCAAATACATTTTTGCAAGAGATGTCTGAGATTTTACTGTTTATGTCTTCTTCTAGGATTTCTATGGTTTCATGACTTACATTTAAGTCTTTTATCCATTTTGAGTTTATTCTTGTGTATGGTGTAAGTTGGTAGTCTGGTTGCATTTTTTTTGCATGTACCTGTCCAGTTTTTCCAGCACCATTTATTGAATAGACTTTCTTTACTCCATTGTATGCTCTTGTCTTCAAAGTTTTTAAATGACTCTGCAGGAGGAGCCTAAAAAAAATAAAGTACTTTTAAAAAAATATGTTTTTGTTTACTTTTAAAGAGAGAGAATGGGAGAGGGATAGAGAAATAGAAACATCAGTGACAGAGTATCATTGATCACCACCGCCTGCACACCCTCTACTGGGGATCATGCCTGCAAACCTGGGCATGTGCCTTGACTGAGAATCGAACCTGCGATCTCTTGGTTCCTGTGTCAACGCTCAACTGCTGAATCACACTAGCTGGGCAAGAAAATACTTTTTTTATGCTTCCCTCGACCAGAATTTGTCTTTATTGAAAAGAAAGTCAAAAGCAGTAAATTTCTTTTCTTTTAAGATGATTGATGTCTTGTGATTTGGCCTATAATGGGTGTCACATAGAAATGGTGTCACCAACAGCTTGTGTAGCAATTTAAAAACATGGGTAATGGCAGTGCTGGATATTAATATTTTGTCTTTGACGGGTTAGGGGAAACTGCATATTATCTAGAAAAATAGCAAGTGAAGCAGATGCATTGGAACATTATCGGCAGTATTATTTTAGGGGTAGTCACTTAGTTGTGTACATGCTAAATGGCTTAATCTTTATGAAACAAAAATGAATGTCTTGCCAAAAATACTTTTTTATATAGTTGTCACATAAAATATTTGATTTTGTTTTAAGCATACTTTTTCTTTTTTTTTTTTTTGGTGTTAATATTCTGAGTATGAAAAACACAGCTCTTGCTTAAGTACTTGTCGGACACCTGGGCACTTGTGGCACTACTGGTTATCAGTCCTTGTTAAAATTCTGTGGGTGCTTCTAGTTGTACCATAAATCAAAATTCAGAGAACCAGTGACACCCTAATATCAGAATGATGTTTTTGATATCCCAGAGGGCTGGTGTGTTCTGTGTTTAGTGGCTTCATTGAAAGTTTGTCTGTGGAACCTCTTTGTGAGTTTTAGATGGAAATAAATGCACAGTATTTAGAGTAAATGCACAAATTCAGAGTAAGAGAACGGAGGGGAATGTAATGGCACACAACAAGCTTGTCTTTTTTTTTTTTTTTTAACTGCAACCAAGGGAACCTTTTCAAAGTATATTGTAAAGGTCAGATTTCATGTATTTCATATCTCAGCTTTGTGTGACTGAATAGAGGCTATTTGGCTTCTTGATTTATAAGATATTTACCTATGATTCAGTATTTTGTGAACACCTCACATTGTCTTTACTGTGGCCCCACCCTTGTAATAGAAAACAAAGACAAAGTCTGCACTGACAGAAGCTCTTCCTTATACACTTTTGTTGCACAACACAAAAGAGCATTAGCCTTAGAGTAAAAGTAATTGTTTAAATTTTTAAAAAACAAATTAGGGTTTTTTCCTTTCCTTTGTGTACTAGTATATTATAAAGTACCAAGATACCTTGTCTTAATAGTTCACAGTTGGGGCTTATTCCCTTTATTCTGTCGGGCCCTGATCTTGGTTAAGGGAGAGGGAAACATTTTTTCTGAATGGAAGTTAACTGAGTTCAAATAAATTATTATCTCTTAAGTTCACTGTGCTTTCATTTCTCACAGTATTTTCAAGGAATCGTTTTTTACTGGTTTGGAAACTAGTTTTAATAAGTTTTGCGATAACATGAATGAATCTTAAAGATATTATGCTAAGTGAAATAAACTAGTCACAAAAGGACAATTAACTATCTTTCCACTTATATGGGGTACCTAAGAGATCAAATTCAGAGAGACAGAAAGTGGAATGGTCGTTGCCAGGGGTTGGGGGGAGGGGGATATGGGAAGTTGTGGAGATGGAAGGTGGTGATTGTTGCACAATGGTGTGAATGTACATAATGCCACTTAACTCACTTAAAAATGGTTGAGATGGTAAATTTGATGTTATATGTATTCTGTCACAATTAAAATAATGATTAAAAGAAATGTTTAATCTTGGATTTTGAGTACAATTTTGTTCTCTGCATTTGCCAAGAATGCAGATTTAGATTTCTTTTATTAACAGGAGGTTAAGTGTTTGTTTCAGTAGCACATATACTAAAACAGGAGGTTAAGTGTGAATATTCTTTCTGTGCAACCAATCTATTTTCAGTAGAGACAGAAAAACAAAATATTTACAGAAACAAATAAAAATTAGAACTGAAAATAGTTTTTCCTCTTTTAATTATCTATGTAAATAATGCCATGGTAAGTGTTGTATATATAATTATCAAAGACAGTGTAGTGGCTCTGACTTTGGGCAAGCTATGCAATCTGGAATATCAGTTAATTTGTCAAATGGAGGTCATTATACTTTTCTCTCTAGGAATCAAAATGATGTAGATAAAAGTCTCTTTTAAAAGTATTTATTTTGTCAAAGTACTGCAAGCACAGTCAAAATAATCCTATATAATAAAAGGATAATATGCAAATTGACTAAACAGCAGAACGACTGGTTGCTATGACGTGCACTGACCACAGAGGGAAGATCTCAACGCAGGAGCTGCCCCCTGGTGGTCCGGGCACCCCACAGGGGGAGTGCTACTCAGCCACAAGCTGAGCTCATGGCTGGTGAGTGCAGTTGTGGTGGTGGGACCTCTCCAGCCTCCACGGCAGTGCTAAGGATGGCTCCCTGTGGACCTAAAGCTGGCAGTTGGACATCCCCCAAGGGCTCCCAGACTGCGAGAGGGCACAGGCCGGCCTGAGGGGACTCCCCCCCCCCCCCCGCCCTGAGTGCTTGAATTTCATGCACCAGGCCTCTAGTATGTAATAAAATGACCCACGCCTCCCTATTCCTTCCATTTTCCCCCAGAAGCAGCCATTTTCAATTCTTTCTGCTGTTTATTCTAAATTTATACTCTCCATATTTACCATTAATGTACATACATTGCTATGCTTTGATTTATCACTATTAGTCATTTTTTACTTTTTATTATATAAAATGTTTGCCTTCTTATACCACCCTGTTTTATCTTCTCCTCCAAGATACATTCATAGTGCAATTTTTGGTTAAATAATTCATTACTTACATTCTTTTTTTTTTTAATATTTTATTGATTTTTTTACTGAGAGGAAGGGATAGGGATAGAGAGTTAGAAACATCGATGAGAGAGAAACATCGATCAGCTGCCTCCTGCACACCTCCTACTGGGGATGTGCCCGCAACCAAGGTAAATGCCCTTGACCGGAATCGAACCTGGGACCTTTCAGTTCACAGGCCGACGCTCTATCCACTGAGCCAAACCGGTTAGGGCATTACTTACGTTTTTATGGGTATATAATTATTATGACCTACAGGACATTTTAGTATACTATGGTATTTCCTTTTATTTTCTTTTTCTTTCCACAAAGTATTTTTCAGAGATATTTGTTATTTCTATCTTAATTATATTGTATTCAGAAATATGTTTTATGATTTTAGTCCCTTTATACTTATTGAGACTTATTTTTATATCCTGAAATACTATCTATCTTGGTAAATATTTTGTGTGCATTTTGAAAAGACTGTGCTTTCTGCTGGTGTGGGATAGTGTGTGCTATTAATGTCATGTAGGTCAAGTTGGTTGAGAATATTGTTCTATGTACTGTCTTTGCTGATTTTGCATACTTGTTCTGTTGAGAGGGATATTGAAATATCTGACTATCAAGGTGGATTTTTCTATTTGTTCCTTACAGTTCCATCATATTTTGCTTCATGTGTTTTGAAGCTCGGTTACTAAGTGCATAAATTTTTAGGATTTTTATGTGTTCTATGTGAGTTGATTTTTTTTTTATTATGAAATTACTGTCTTTATCCTAGGTAGTAGTATTTGTTCTGACATCTACTTTGTTATAAATTTATCCACTCCAGCTTTTATTAGGTTAGTGTTTGCATGGTATGTTTTCTTCCCTTATTTTTTTTTCAACCTATTTGTGTGTGTGTGTGTGTGTGTGTGTGTGTGTGTGTGTGTGTGTATATTTAATTTTGTTTTATTGCTTAAAGCAGTGGTTCTCAACCTTCCTTATGCTGCGACCCTTTAATACAGTTCCTCATGTTGTGGTGACCCCCAACCATAAAATTATTTTTGTTGCTACTTCATAACTGCAATTTTGCTACTGTTATGAATTGTAATGTAAATATCTGATATGCAGGATGTATTTTCATTGTTCGCGACCCACAGGTTGAGAACTGCTGGCTTAAAATATTACAAAGAGTATTACAAATGTCTCCTTTTTTTTTTCTCCTTTGTCTTTATATTTAAATTGCATTTCTTATAGGGATCATATAGTTAGGTCTTTTTTTTTATCAACTCCAACAGTTTTACCTTTTAATTGGGGTATTTATATCATTTATATTTAGTGTGATTATTGTTATGATTAGGTTTAAATCTTATATTTAATCTATCAAATAACATTTTGACATTTGTTTCATACTTATTCTATCTGTTATTCTCTTTTCCTGCTTTCTTTTGTATTGATTTAACATTTTTTATGATTCCATTATATCTCCTTTGTTGACTTATTTTTGTTGTATTAGTGCTTACTTATTTTAGTGTGTGTCATACATTTTTAACTTCTCACAGTCGGCTCAAGTGACATTACGTTGCTTCATATGTAGTATAAAAACCTTATAATAGCATGCTTTCATTTCTTTCCACCTTTGTGCTGTTGTCAGACATCTTACTTTTGCACATTTTATTAAACATTTACTACTTTGTTACTTATTTTTGTGCCAGTAGTCAGTTTTCTAAAAAATCTCATATATTTACCGTATAATAACTGTTTTAATGCCTTTGACATTTCCTTTATATAGGTCCATAATTTTATTTGGTATTATTTTCATTCTGTCTGAAGGGTGTCCTTTAACATTTTTTATGGTGAGAGGCTACTGGTGACTAATTCTTTTTATTTTAGTAACTTTGAAAAGTCTTCATTTAGCCTTTGTTTTGAAGATACTTTCACTGAGTGTAGAATTTTAGGTTGTGCGCCCTCTCTCTGTCTTTCTCCCTCTCTCTCTTAAAGATGTTACTCCAATGTCGTCTTTTTTGCATTGTTTGTGATGAGGAATCTATTGTCCTTATTTTAGTTCCTCCATATATCACACGTTTTTCTCTCTGGTTGTTTTTAGGATATTTCTCTTTATAGCTGGTTCTGAGTAATTTGATTATGATATGTCTTGGTATGATTTTGTACATTTGTAAGGCTTTTGGGGTTCATTGACATTCTTGGACCTGTTTCATTAAGTAGGTAAACCTTTTGGCCATTATTTTTTCAAATCTTTTTTCACACCAGTCACCCTTTTGGGAATTCCAGTTATATATATTGTAAGTCACTTGAAGTTATCCCACAGCTAAATGATACTTTTTCTCTCTCTTGTTTCTGTTTTATTTGGGATAGTTTCTATTGTTACATTTTTCAGGTTCACCAGTCTTCTGTATACATAAAAAGCTAATATGCAAAGTGTCCCCTCAGGAGTTCGACCAGAAGACCGACAGTTTGATCGCTTGCTATGCCGTGTGCTGACCACCAGGGGTGGCACGGAAGGAAGGAAGGCCCCAGCCGGCAGCCGGGGAAGGAAGGCCCTGGCTGGCAGCCGGAAGGAAGGCCCCAGCCATCAGCCAGAAGGCCCTGATCGGCCCTGATTGCCGGCCAGGCCTAGGGACCCTACCCATGCACGAATTTCATGCACCAGGCCTCTAGTTTTTTTTGTAATTTCTTGTATCCTGCTAATCTCATCCAGTGTAGTTTTCACCTCTGACATTACAGTTTTCATCTGTAGAAGTTCAATTTGGGTCTTTTATATCTTCCATGTCTCCTGTCTTAACTTTTTGAACATTGAAAATATAGTTACCTATGTTTTCAAGTCCTTATCTACCCATTCTAGTATCTGTCAGTTCTTTATTCTGTTTTTATTGACTTTCTCCTCACTTTGAGTCATATTTTTTTCCTGCTTCTTTACTTGTTCCATTATGTCAGGAACTAATGACTATAACTATTTTATCCTTGTTGGGTGTTCGATATTTTTATGTTAATACTAGAGGCCCAGAGTGCACGAGTAGCTCACTTCTGCTTGCCTCAGCTGGCCGCCCAGCCCATCGCTGCTCGTAGCTTGCTACCCCGCCCTCTGCCGCTCATAGCTCTCCGCTGCTTGTAGCTCTCTGCCGCTAGTAGCTCGTGCCCCGCTGGCCGCGAGAACTGCTGCTCGTTTGGTCGTGACGGCCACGGGCCTTTAATATAAGAGATAAACCTTCCTATGCTTTATTCTTGGATGCCATTACTTACTTGGAAACAGTTAGTTCTTTTGTGGTCTTGATTTTAAAATTTGTTAAGGAGCCCAGGAGCAGTTCTTCATCTAGTACTAATTATTCCACACAATTGAGGCAAGGCTCTTTTGTTTACTCAATTCTGTGTTTTGTGAATTAAGAGGTTTTCAATTCTGGTGGGAACAAGAGTTTTCTGGTCTGTGTGAGTACCAGGCATGATTCCCTCTAACCACTTAGGGTGGTTCTTAGCCTAGCATTCTTTTCTCACACAATACTCTTGGTCAGTACCAAGCTAAATACTCAAAAGGGACCCTCTACAGTCTCCTGTGTTCTCTCATCCAGAATTCTGTGTTGTAAACTTTAGCTGCCTTGGTCTCTATGGACTCTCAGCTCTGAAGCTTCAGTTCTGGGAGTTTGCTGGCTTAGCCTGGATTTGTCCACCATATTAGTTTCCTTTCTCTAAGAAGATCACTGTCTTTTGTGTCTGATATCTGATGTCTTGAAAAATATTTCATATATTTTGCCTGTTTTTTGGGGTTTTTTTTTGGTTGTTTCAGGTGAGCTGGTAAATTCAATCTGTCTGTCTTCATCTTAGCTAGAAGTGTAAGTTATCTAGATAATCTTTATAAAATTAGTAGGAAAGTCTAAAGGATTTATTGCTTAGATCTCTGAGCTCATCTCAAATGAATTGATTGGTTGTTTTGGGGGATTTTCTGCTGTCCTGTGAATTTACATTGGCCTTTGCTTTATTGATATGTGTGCCTTTCATTCCTACTGTACTAAGCAGAAATGCGTTGTTTTGGGGCTTTTCAGGAGAATGGAGGTCCCCAGAGTAGAAAGGCTCAGTGTTGGATCATAGGAAGAGACTGGTGGGTATATCAGGAAATAAGTGTTTTTGGCTCTGTGTACCAAAGTAGTAAGTTCAGCTGTGATTTAGTAATTATTATAAGACACTTAGGATCTTCAGTAGGAAGTTGAATGGTACCAGTTCTTTGTGCTTCTTGGAAACAGTATAGTTAATGAATGAGAGCTTGAACTACAGGGTCAAATAGCCAGTGGGTTCATTTCCCGTCTCTGCCACTTAGCTCTGGGGAAGTTACCAGTTAGACATTTGCAACAGGGTGGTGTTATGAGAATAGAGAGCAAGGGGTAAGTCTAAATTACATTGGGATAAAATGATCCAAGAGTATTTGTTCAGATTCATATGTGGAAAAAAAAGAAGAAGCAGTGTGACTGTAAGGTTTTCAGCCAGTGAGTAGAATAAGAAAATTTTGTGTTCCCTCTGTGTGTGTGTGTGTGTATGTGAATTTAGTTTTGGATTCAATTTTAAGTAATATAGGAACTACATGTGTACCACAGGCAACTCAGAATTTGGGAATGTGTGTAAGGTCTAAAATCAATTTCAAAAAGTTGCCATATTAAGATGGGTTCCTTGCACAAAGATAGTGTTGAAAGACAAAATAAATAATAGAGTTGAAGCTTATTGTGTATAGGGCTATAGTTCTCAAACTTGATCGTGCGTCTGGAGGGCTTTTAAGACACATTGCAGAGACCCATCCCCCAGAGTTACTTTGTGGGCATGTGGGGTGAGGCTGGAATGGTTTGCATCTCTTATAAATTCCTAGGTGGTGCTGTTGCTGCTGCTTCTCTGGACCACATTTTGAGAACCACCGACTTAGGGAAGTGAGTATAGAAAGCACAAGGGAGTGCTTTCTAACTCATGTTTTGCGGGGAAGAAGAAATGATAGAGGTCACAGAGGTAGTGATCACCAGTTACTAGGTGATATCAGTTCTAGAAAGGAGGTATTTTAGGATTTCAGATTTGGGTAATAATTGGTATCAAGTGAGGTCAAGAGAAGAAAATGAATAACTGAGCAATGAATATCAGATTTAATGAATAATATTGTAATTAGTGGCCTTAGAGAACAGTGCTTATCCTTTTGGGGTCACCAACCTTGAAAATTTGATGAAAACTGGATTCTTCTCTCAAAAAAAGGAATGTGTGCTCATAGTTTTGCATACTTTTTTTTGTGAGTTCATAAATTTAATTGAGATACCTGTATCCAAGTTAAGAATTTTGTTTTAGGGAGTCTCATTAAGAGTGATAGATGTAGAAGCCAGATTATAAGAAGGAAAGAGTGGGGAGGAAGTAATCGTGGATATGGACAGGCCTTGCTGATTATGAATATTGTTGGTAGTGGACTAATGGTTGTGGAATTTCCCTTCCTGAAATACCTTAAATAAGCCTGTGGCATTCGGCACAACTCTCTGAGTTTTTGGGGATATTATGAAAAAAAGTACTCATTTCAGAAAACTGAAACACCCTGTAGCTTTCCTGACTTCCTTTTCTGGCCAGTTTTTCTTTGCTACCTTTCAGTTCTGGAGGGGTCAGACTGTTGACTGTGTTTGGGGTGGTTCAGTCTAATAGTATTTCTGTCATGTATTAAGCAAGTTTTCCCCTATTCAGGAAAAACACAAATTACATTTTTTTCTAGAACAACATAAATTATTTTTATATCACTTGCCAATTCTAGTAGGAATATTTCACTACGTCTTGTATTCTTGGTTTGATGCACTGGACTCGGCATCACAATTTTTTTCATTGAGTTCCAGCTCTCCTTTTGTTTCTTGTGTGACCTTGGACAAATGACTTAAATTTCTCTTCATTTCATTTTGCTCTTTTGCTTGGTGAGGCTGGTGATAACCTATCTTACAGAGGTCTTAAAGGATCAAATAAAATTTTAAGGTACTTAGTAAACTATAAGCCTATATGCATGTAAGTTTTTTCTTATTAGATACAGGTTAATGAAATATTGATAAGCAATGCTAAAGTGGTCTAGATTTTTTTTTTTATTCAATAGAAAATTTGGCTCTACTATTTTGAAACTAGAAGCTGGTGGGGAAGTATTGTTACATAGTTTAAAATATGTGAATAAGTGAAACTATAGGACATTCATGAAAGAAATTCAAGGCACAAATAAATGGAAAGATACCCTGTTTTCATTGATTGGAAGAATTAATATTGTTAAAATGTTTCCTAAAATGGTCTACAGATTCAGTGCAATTTCTATGAAAATTCTAGTGGCATGTTCACAGAAATGAAAAAGAAATCCTAAAATTTGTGTGGAACCACAAAAGACCACAGGTAGCCAAAGTAGTCACGAGAAAGAAGAACAAAGTTGGAAGCATCACGCATCCTGATTTCAAACTATATTACAAAGTTATAGTAATCAAAACAAATATGGTACCAAACACACAGACCAATGGAACAGAATACAGTGCCCCAAAATGAACTCATACATATACAGCCAACTAATCTTTGATTAGGGTGCCTACAATGAACAATGGAGAAAAGAATAGTCTCTTCATTAAATAGTGTTGGGGAAAAATGAAAAGGAAATCTGTGGAATATATCTGATAAAGGGTATAACATCCAAAATGTATAAGAACCTGTACAACTCAGTAGCAAAAAAACAAAACATACAACCTGATTTAAAATTGGGCAATGGACCTGAATAGATAGTTCTCCAAAGAGATATACAAATGGCCAACAGGTATATGAAAAGATGCCCAAATCACTAGTCAGGTCAGTGCAATTCAAAACCACAATGAGATATCACCTCAAAATGGCTATTGTGAAAAAACAAGAGGTAAGTATTGCTAAGAATGTGAAGAAAATGGAATTCTTGTACACTCTTGGTAGGAATATAAATTCATACAGCCATGATGGAAAATAGTAAAGAGTTTCCTCAAAAAATTGAAAGTAGAACTATTTGATCCGGCAGTTTCCCTACTGGGCATGTATCCAAAGGAAATATCTTGAAGAGATACCTGCATTCCCATGTTCATTGTAGTATTATTTACAATTGCTAAGATGTAGAAACAACCCAAGTGTTTGTCCTTTGGGTGAACAGATAAAGAAAAATGTGATACATGTGCATGCACACACACAATGGAATATTACTCAGTCATAAAAAGGAAGGAAACCTGCCATTTGTGACAACACGGATGAACCTGGAGGACATTATGCTAAGTGAAATGAGCCAGACAGAGAAAGATAAATTCTGTACATGTAGAATCTACACTTATATGTAGAGTATAAAAATGTCAAACTCACAGCAGCAGAGAGTAGAATGGTGGTTGCCAGGCAGTGCGGGGGGGGGGGGGGGGGGGAGGAATGGGAGACATTGGCCAAAAGGTATAACCTTTCAGTTACAAAATGAATAAGTTCTGGGGATCTAATGTATAGCATGGTGTCTATAGTTAATAATACTATATTATGTACTTGAAATTTCCTAAGAGTAGATTTTAAGTAGTTCCCACCACACACAAAAAGTGGTAACCATGTCAGGTGATGTGTTAATTAGCTTGATGGTGTAATCCTTTCCCATTGTATATGTGAAATCATCATGTTGTACACTTTAAATATCTACAATTTTCATTTGTCAATTATACTTTAAAGGTGAAAAAAGAAAACAAATGTAATAGAAATAGAGGTGTCAGCTACTTTCTACCTAAGGAATGTGGCTCTACTTTTAGTTGTTGTCAAGGAAATGTGATCTATTCTAGGCAACTTGTTTTTGCTTTCATATGTTAGCTACAAACATAGACTGAAATTACAAGGAAAGTCAGCACGAGTCTGGTAAATATTACTAGTGGAGCAATTTATTGATATTCCTTTGGAGAAAACTAAGATATGCTATGCATGTAACATACAGGATGTTTATAGTCTATGATTTGCTTCACTATATTTAGTCCAAAAATCTTGTACACAAATCAGATGGGGAGATTAGACCAGATAAATATGATAGAAAGTAAAATTAAATTGTTTTTGCTGGGAGAAAGAATTTATGATTATGGACATAAAATATTGTTTTGATGGTTGACTTTATTCCTTTTTTTAAAACTATATTTTTATGGATTTCAGAGAGGAAGGGAGATAGAGAGAGAAACATCAGTGATGAGAGAGAATCATTGATTTGCTGCCTCCTGTACACGCCCTACTAGGGATTGAGCCTGGAACCTGGGCATGTGCCCTTAACTGGAATCGAACCCGGGACCCTTCAGTCCACAGGCCCACACTCTATCCCAGTGATGGAGAACCTATGACACGCGAACTCATTTTTTTGGTTGATTTTTCTTTGTTAAATGGCATTTAAATATATAAAATAAATATCAAAAATATAAATCTTTGTTTTACTATGGTTGCAAATATCAAAAAATTTCTATATGTGACATGGCACCAGAGTTAAGTTAGGGTTTTTCAAAATGCTGACACGTCGAGCTCAAAAGGTTCGCCATCACTGCTCTATCCACTGAGCCAAACCAGCTAGGGCTATATTTATCTAGATGTGTAAGTTTTCAGTATAAAAATAAGATTTTTGAAAAATTGCTTTAGGTCTACTCTTAACCATTAAATGTAAATGAGATTATTTTTATAATGTTATACCACTATAATCACTCTAATCCTGGTAGCTAAATGTTGATCCAGGATATTGAGCACTTGGGTTTGATTTCTATTAGAAGAAAATTGAACTAGACTTACTTGAACTAGACATGATTCTGAAAGTAAAGTTTGGAATGAATATACATCAGCTCTTCTTCCACACTTAGGCTTTTTAAGAGGCCCCCAGACAGGCAAATGTACCTTATGTTTACATTGCTTATACTGGGTTGAGTAAAAGTAGGTTTACAATTGTTCATATGGAAAATAATACAATAATAAACAAAAGGACAAGAATAAACTGTGTTTTGCATACTCACAACTATAAGCCTACTTTTGCCCCTTTTATTTTTATAAAGGTAAATTCCCATAGAAAAGTAGAATAGAATCTTGATATAACGAACTAATTCTGGTGAGTGGGTGTCCATTAAAACCAAAAATCTGTTATATAATAAGATAGGTTTGTCCAAATGCAAATGTTAAAAATTTGGCAAATTGGTTTACTTACTTTTGCTTATGTAGACACATTTATGTAATTAAAATTAAGTATATATGAAAATTAAGTATGTATGAAAAGTTTAATTTTACACAAAAGCTTTTTGTGTATTACAGTAATTTTAAATTTGTACATTTACCCATCACCACGAGTAAACAAATGCACACGACTGGGGCATGGCTTAGTGCATGTGGGAATGGCCAACAAGCCTTAAAACTGCTATAGAAAGTCACGCCACGTGACAACAGAACCAATTACTGCTCCTGATGTGGTGCTAATCATTTGCCAAACATAGTTTATGAGTGATAACTCTTGGATTTACATAGACTATAGTTGTAGCTATGTAATATTTATTTATGTCAACAAAATTACTATGGTGTTTTTCTAACATAGGGTGTATTTGCTAAAATTAGTTAATTGTAAGCAAATCTTGGTTAAAAGCATTTTAAAATTAACAGAATGTTAGTTTTCACATATGACACATAGACCGGAAATTTTGTCTGTTAAATCCAAATTCCATTAAAGTGAGGTCTGCAAAATCGAGGGTTTGTTTACTGTAGTTGTGAATTATGGTAAAATATTTTTTCTAAGTTTGCTTCGTGTATTTCTTAAGCTTTTAGAAGATTTGGCCTCTTCAAATGTATCTGCAGAGTTAAGTGTCATCTTCAGGATTAGTATCCATTTGTAGGCTTCAGTTAAGAACTTAGTGAAGAATTAAAGAGCTAAATCCATGGTGAGTAGAAATGGAATAGTGAAGACTGGAATATGACATTCTTGGCAGCCCATTTTACTTTCAGAATTCTCTTAAATGCAGGGCTTTGCTTTGGGGCTGCAGTTTTAACGACATGATGCAACATGGCCTAAAACCGTACAGTGGTCCATAAATCAAGCTACAGTCTAGCTCTGTGAAATTAACGTGCAACATCAGAAAATGTTTCAGTGCTATCAGTTTTTCCATAGTAGTGCTGGTTTCCTGCAAGTGACTTCATTTTAGCCCGATTTCATCATGATAGAAATGTTAGTATTGGAGTCATATAGATGGCTTCAAATCTGAGAATTTTGTCCTCTGTTGTTATGTGCACAATGTTAAAAATAGATTTTTACCTTAAAATAAACCTATAGTTTAAAGCAGTTAGCATAACCATGTATTTTCTGTTGGCTGTGGTGGTATTTTATCTGTGTTGTTTCACCATTCAAAAGATGTTGTTTGAATAATACAGATACACATTATGGATAGAAATGGTAATGAGTTTACATAAATTGTCAAATATATAAATATTAATAGTTGAATCTAAAACAATTTGATATGAACACTATTGAACCTTACTAAAAGACCTTGTCCTTGTGATTCTTGCGTTATGTAAATGAGCATTTTCTGAAGCTGCTTCCTGGTTATATTTGTACTTTCAACATCTTTCCATTAAATTGGCATAACTTTTATCTTCCAGTCTCAGAATTAAATTGAGGCCAAATAGAAGCAAGTTCTTCAGGCTTTTAATTTAAACTTAAACTGTTTCCTTCTAAGAATAATACTTATAACCTGGCCTCTGAAACTTGAAAGTGTGTAAATAAATTACATTGGTTCAAAAGGTAATTTTCTTGAATATCTACTATGTTTATTGCTTTACACTAAGCAATGTAGAGCAAAGTGTACATATAGTTCCTACTCTCAAAGACAAAGTCTAATTGGGAGATCAGGCATAAACATTGAATGGCATATAGTAGACTCTTGTAATTTGTGGGAGATGTGTTCTGAAACCTTCAGGATATCAGTGTAGCATATCTTTTACTTAGTTTTCTTCGCTGTAAAATGTGGATGACAATACCATACCTCTCACAGTTGTGAGAATTAAGATCCTGTGTTAAATAAAAACTATAAAATCATAATGAGCTGATCTTGTTAGGCTCACTGATCAGCCAAGTAACTCATGCCTACTCAGCTGTCCTGCCACACAATGCAAATTCATTCTTAGCAAACTAATTTATTATATGTAGTGAACCTTGAAACCCAAAGTGTTAAGTCCTTGAATGCCAAATGTTTAGTATGACAGATGTTTCTTTCAGGTCTCTGTTGCCAACTCATATTCATATATGCTTTTCACTCTGGACAGAAGGTGATGGGCAGTGCCATCAGGGACATCGTCTGAGCTTGGCAACTTCCTCTCTTTTGCGGAACTGCTCACTTTTCATGAGTTGCATCCTCTTAGCATGTACACACACTGCTGGTATTCAAACAACCATCTTAGAACCTTGTATAGCTGCTACCTTTCCATGTACATACCTTCCCTTTATTTAGAAGTGTAGAAAAGGCTGCCATATTCACTTAGTTGTTTATTCATATTAGCTACAGAAATTATTCTTATCAAAATTTTTACCCGTTTCCATGTTGAATGACAATTATCAAGTCTTGAAAGCCCCCTCCACCAATTTTTAAAATTAAGGTTATGACTGGTTTCTAGTTCTTAGGTTTCCTTCCTGCTTCACCAACAATACCAAACACTTCTCCTGGGAAGGCTTTTAGCTGCTTCTGAATGTGAAAGCCTTTCCTCCCAAGTCCTTTCTTTTGTTGGCTTTCTGCTCTTTTCCCCTCTGAACCGAGAACTTAACGTTGTTCTGTTGATCTAGGTGTCAAACCTTTCTACCCAAGATCTCTTTGTTGGGTAGAGCACTCTACCATACTGTAACAGCATTAGTCAACAATGAAAAGTTCATACAGTGGATATATAACTGCATGTTTTTCTGTACTATTCTCAGGATCCCAATTACTAATCAATCCTACTTTTCTCAAAGTGTCAACTGTTTTTGGCTTGGACCTGTGTTTCATATCTTAAAAGCCTTCACATATCTTATTTTTTCTGTTGTAATTCTGTTTTTTGTTTGTTTGTTTTGTACCATTTCTATTAATTTTTTCCAGTGTTTTTCTTACTCTCTATTCAAGTCCTGCAAAATGAAACAAATCCTTGAGTCCAAATATGTTTGTTTTTTTTTCCACCTACAGACTGTTTCCATCTTCTCAAAGGTCAGGTAACATAATATAGTAGAAGAAGTGTAGACTTTTATGGACTTTATAGGCCTACCCTGACCCTTAGCCATTATAGATGGATTCACTCGGGTTCTGTGTCACTTGACCACCATGCGAAGCTACTGGACAAGAAGGGGTGCCTGAGTCATGAGGTAGCCAGCCCTTAACCTCTGACCTGTGTGGCTCACAGAGAAATGTGAACTTATAAGAGAGGCAAAGGGAAATTTAATCTGGTGATGGCAGGTCTTCTTGGGTTGGAACATCTATGGTTGTGTGCAGGTTGAAGCAGAGGAAGCCCTGGGCAGAGAGAAGAAAGCAGAGGTATGCATAATATCAGTGACTGCATAGCCCCCGAGAGAGACAGCCAGCCAGCTTTGGTTTCTGACAATGACCTAATTCCTGCTATTGGATGGCTGTGATATGTATATGTATTGTTGGGACTACCCAGTCTACCTTTACTTGAGGCAGGTAAAGTGGATTTACTCCCTCTTATACACAGCAGAGTCTGAATCAAAATCCCATGGTTAACAAATGCCAGCTGGTTCACCATGCATTAAATAATTCTATTTTTTATTATTTCTAAGTAAGTGACCCATCCCCCCCACCCCCCCTAATTTGTGTTGTTTTCAAAACTCTGTGGGTTAGTAGTTAGGGACTTAAGTTCAGAAGTCAGACATATTCTTTACTCTGATACTAGGGCAGGTTGTACCAAGTTGTACTCTGCCTTAGTTTTCTCATCTGGAAAAAAGAGTATAGAGGTAGGACTTTCCTTGCTGAGAGGACTTAATAAAATATTTTGTGTAAAGTAAACGTATTTGGCATACAGTAAGTGCTCAATAAATGTTAGCTTGTCGTTTACAAACTTAGGATATGAAAACCTTAGTTTATTGCTTTTAAACTATCTGTGATAAAAGATCAGTTCTATTTTTTTCCAGACTGTCACAATCCAATATTTTTGTAAAATACAATAAAAATGAATTACTATATTAAAAAATCACTTATAGTAAAGGTATAAAATATAAGTCCTGTTTTTATTCAACAAATAGTTATTTTGTCAAGTTAATATAAAACTCTCTTTTTACCCTTGATATTTCTATTAATACTTTCAGAGTGGCACTGGTCCATGGACCATACTTTGAGTAGCATTGTCTTAGTGTGTATAGACAATCTATGGATGGTAGTCTATATGCTCACTAAAATGTATTGGGAAACAAAACAGAACCATTCTTACAACATTTAGTAGTTAGCAGTTCAGATTCAATTATTGAATCTGAGGGACATCTGAAGGCTCTGGAATGCCTTCCTTACATGATTGTTATTCTACCCTTTCCAGGTAATGGAGTTGTTGTTCATTTCCTTTGAGTTGTGCAATTCTCCCCTAGTTGCTCTGCAGTTTAGAAATTAGAAATCACTTCTCCCTGAAGTCCAGATAAGCATGCTTTCTCTTGCACAAATCAGCTCTGTTAAGTGGATGAGAGGAGGATGCTGCCTATTGCCTTGTGGGCTGACAGTGTGGTCAGAATAATAACTTAAGGACCCCCTAAAGCCCAACCTTAAACCAGACTGCATGCTTGTGGACAGATGGGACCATAGACAGAAGGAGCTTGGCATTTGTGTTTTCTTTCTATGCAAAGGCAAGGACAGACCATTAATTTGTGGTACAGAATTGCAAACAGCAGGTTTTACAAATACAGTGGGGCCTTGACTTAACGAGTGTCCCGACTAACGAGTTTTTCGAGATACGAGCTGTCTCTCGGCCGATTTTTTGCTTTGAGTTGCGAGCTAAAATTCGGGTTACGAGCCAGCTTCAGATACCCCACCGCTAGTTGGCGCAGTGAACGTCACAGTGAACGCCACAACATCAGCCCGGCATCACGTGTCTCACTCGTTCACTTTTGATTTGACATACGAGTAATTTGAGTTACGAGCTCCGTCACGGAACGAATTAAACTCGTAAGTCAAGGCCCCACTGTAGTAATAGTGGTTGACAACCAAAAGTCTGCAAAATGCTAGAAGCAGCCAGGGTTGGTATTCTCTTCCCAGTATTTAAGGGGAAACCAACCAAGCATTATCAGATTTTATCTTTAGAGAAGGTATACTGTCATTAAGCATATACTAAGTGCCAGGCATTGTGCTAATATGTTTTATGAACATATTTCTTAATTCTCACCACATACGGATTGATCCCCATTGTTAAACAAGCAAATAAGGTTCAGAGAGACTAAGCATCTTGTCTGAAGCCTTGAAGTTTTAAGTATGTGATTTTGAAAGTAAGATTGCTAGAATCCTAAGTGGGTTTTCTTTTTCACCATTAAAAAAATCACAAAAACTTTTTCTGGAACCATTTGAGAATAAGTTTTCAACCTGATGCCCCATCACTTCCAAATATTTTAGTGTTTATTTTCTAAAAACAGTAGCATTTTCACACGTGACTCAAGTACAGTGATCAAAATAAAGAAATTAACATTGATACATTACTATTATCTAATCCTTATGCCACATTCAAGTTTGGCAATTTTCCCAATGATGTCTTTGATACCATATATTCCCATAATGTCTCTATTCTCTACTGAAATAGTTTCTCAGTCTTTTCTTGACTTTTGGGAATTTCTTGACACTTTTGGAGTTAACAGCCAGTTATTTTGTAGAATGTGTCTTGATTTGATTTTCTATTATTTCCTCATGATTCAAGTTATGCACTGTTAGAGGAATAGTACATAAATGATGTTTATTGTACCCTGTCACATGTCATACAATTTCAGTTTGACCCATTACAAATGATGACTCCTTTGACTGCTTTATTGAGGTGTTTGTTGTCTGCTGGACTTCATTACTGAAAAGTTACTCTCTTCGCTTTGTAATTAATAGATACTTTGTGGGAAAGTGTTTACAACTATGTAAATATTCCACCTCCTGACAGTATTTATTTATTCATTAAATTTGTGTTTGTATGGATTTATAGTTTTCAGTTTTATTTAATGGGTTATATTCTGTTACTACCATTATGTATTTTGATGTCCAACTTGTCCCAGATTTGGCTGGTTTTTTTTTTGGACATGTCCCTTGATAAAATACTTTTGAGCATTTTCTTGCTTTCTGGTACAAGATGAAATTCCATGCTCATCTTGTACTTTCCTGCCCCAAACCTGGATCAGTCATTTCTTCCAGGAACCTTGGTTCTTTTTAGTGGAAAATAGTATTCAGAAGCCAAGATCTGAATGATTAGTATATTTATTGCTATTGGGTGTTGTTGCTCCCAAACCCTCTCAGTGGATACCCACCGATTTACCTCTATATTTATTTATATCTTTAAGTACATTGAATAATCACAAATTCATATTAACTCCAATCTAACTACCACAGGATTCTAGATTTCTTTCTTTTTTATTTTAATGCCCCTCTCTTACACTGAGAAACTTGGCTTCAGTTGTTCTTAATACATTTACTAAGTGATCAGTCCCCATCCGTGTTACCAATCTTCCATCTCTGTCACTCCCGCCTCCTCTGCATGGATGCCCTGCTTTCCTTATTGGGCTCTGACTCCCCATTCTAGACACTTTCCCACTTTCCCTCTCGCAGTCTAAGAATACCATTGTATGATACCTCTCCCAGTGGAGGATACCTCAGCTTGGGTTCTCAAACGAATTTTCATAATGACCTCAGTCTTATTTTTGTGTTTTTGCTACTATATATAAAATGCAACATTGAGTTCTCTAAAATGATGGTCCTACTTGTAGGAGACCACCTACTAAAAATAATCTAAGTGGGAGGAATTGAACATTAGAGCTGAAAAATACCATTTTCTAGGGTCACTCTGGGTCAGTAGTTTGTATTCTGCAAATTATCACAGAACTGGAATTATTCCTTTGACAAGAAATTGGGGCTTATTAGGTTGTCTCTAGAAGTCTCATTAGGGATTGAAAAGAAAAACAAGTTTTACTGGGGAAGTTTTACTGTTATTCAGAGGATGTAGAATGAAGTAGGTTCCTGGGTGGGCAAGAGGGCTTAGAACAGAAAAAAAATTGAATCTTCTCCGAAGAGACTAATTGCTAGGCCTAACCATTGGCAAGATATTATGCATTCAGCAAGCAGATCAGGGTGGAGACTTGTTTTGGGGCAGACTAGATGCAGAGACTCCTCCCTGGAAGGCTGAAGGAGCGGTGCAACAGAGGATAAGTTGGAGGCATGAAGCTGGCTGTTAATATAGGGGTGGGGTGAAAGTTATATTATATTTGGTCTGTTCTATTCCACACGGAAAAGAAGCAGTAAAGATGGCTAGCAGGTACTGAAAAGGAGGTTTTAAATCTCTTAACAGTGAGAATGGGAACAGGAAGTCAGTAAGGTGGCTGTTCTAGAGCACGCTGATTCCGAGGATCACACTTTCTCGTTTTTTTCTCTCTCATTAAACCAAACTGATAAGAAAACTTATTTTAACCCTGTTTTTGAAACACCCCAGACTGTATCTAGTAATTTGAAGATATCATGAAATCCAACCTCTAAAATTCTTAAAGGTGTAATATAATGCAGTTATATAAACTATATGCTATTCAGAATTTTGGTTATTTTTTAAGCAAGGGAAAGGTATATTGTTGAATCAGATATACAGTAGTGGTCAGAGTAATGAATTACTCATAAGAATTTAAGATATGGAGGGAAATTGGTCAAGTAGTAACTGAAATTTACGCTGATTGATTCATAATTTTTTTTTTCGTTCCACCCCTACCTGAATATAGTAATTTGGGAGTTACTTACTCCCTGAATATCTAGTCCTTTGATGAGAACCTTGCTCAGTGTTTATCCTTAGGAAACAACCAAATCTCCTTGTGTTTATTCACTTGATTTAGTATCTTTAAAGTGGGAGAAATGAGAGGACTTATTAGAATATAAAATCATTTTCAGAAGGAAAAAAACATACAGGTCAGAGATCAGAAATGTCACATTTTCCATGTCAGAAAATGTGAGCAGTTGATGGATCTGAGTATATGGCAGTTCTTTGTACTGTTCTTGCAGTTTTTTAAAGTTTGGAATTAAGTAAAAATTAAAAGCAAAACAATTTTTGCATGCTAAAGTTCCAGCCAATTTCTTTTGTTGTACCAAGATGCTAGGAGAGCCCATTCTAATGACTGGGTAATGACCAAATTTGGTTCTGTGGCAAGAATTACGTAGTACCCCAGCACTGAGGACAATGACCCAAAAGGTCCAAGATTTGACTCAAATATCAGGGTAGTTGGCATGGAAGCTCTGAGTGATTAAAAAAAAGACTAGCCCTAGCTAGTTTGGCTCAGTGGATAGAGCGTCAGCCTTTGGACTAAAGGGTCCTGGCGTTTGATTCCGGTCAAGGGCACATGCCAAGGTTTCGGGCTCGATTCCCAGTAGGAGGTGTGCAGGAGGCAGCCAATCAATGATTCTCTCTCATCATTGATGTTTCTATCTCTTTCTCCCTCTCCCTTTCTCGCTGAAATCAATAAAAATATATTTAAAAAAAAGACTAAATATGACTTAGTTTAGAGCTCTCATTCATTCCTTCTCAGTTTTTCTGTGATGATTCACATTGAAAAATTAGATTGGTGATGTGGTTTGTGATTTCAATAACATTTTTTTTTAAAACAGAGATCTGAATGATGTTATCAAGTCTGCATCAGGAATATTTTTTAGCTTTCATATGAGTATAGATTTTAGAGCCTTCTCACTATCAAATACTTTGCATAAAGCAGATACTTTTGTAGGCCTGGTTATTGCTGAAATCTAGTTATGTGACTTTTTTTCTAAGCCATCAGTGTCCTAGCCATTAATTTTTGTAATCAATTCACACCCCTATGTTTGTATACACTCAAGCACTTATAAATAACAAAGATGCTATTCTTTGTATCTGCATGAGGGAATGAGTCCTTGGGTGACCAGGTGTCTCACTAATTGAGATTAATTTTTTTGCTTTTGATACTTGCTGATTCGACTGCCTTCTGAGTAACATGATGAACACATTCTAAATTTGTTGTTGATGGCTTGATGAAGTTTTTGGGTACATTTCCGCATGTTGCAAAGTTCTAATAAAATGACTAAATCTACTTTTGATTCATTCTAGTCAGTAGCTTCACACTTTAAAATTTACTTAAGGATTTTTCTGAATCAACAATATTTGCTTTTCATATTTGCATTATTCCCCCCCCCCCCCCCCCGGCTTAATAGTAGAAATGATGGTTTCGTATTGCATTTGTATCAGATTTCTTTAGCTGATAGTACTTGTTCTTATTCAATAGTAGCTTCCCCAAATGATTTTTGGATACATAGGAGGGAAGGAAAAAATGAAAGGCCAAAGTTAGTTGTGTGCATTGAGTTTTCTTTTGCTTTCTTCCTATAGGTTAAACAACCACCCTCATTTTTTAACCTGTTAGCAATTTACTAAGTTTGTAAGACCCTGCTGTTACACCTCCATGCAGTACTTTTTTTTTTTCCCCTTACAGTGACTTAGGCACCAGCTGCTCTTCCAGGTTTACAAAGAGGACCCACACGAAATGATTCAGCACATAAACCCCTCTCTTAGAGCATCAGTTCATCAAACCAGTCTTTTTGTTTTGTCAGCCATTCCAAGTTTATATTTTCTTCTGTAGGGGCTTCAGAAATAATTAATGATTCTTCTGTTGATGAAAATACCTCCTTAGATGTCTGCTGCACATTAAATATGTTGTTAGAATAACAGATATGGCTGCCTAGCCTTTTTTAGACCTTTGCAGATATGTGTAATTGTGAGGATGTTCATTTTGAAGATCTGTAAAGAGTTAGAGCTTATCAAAGTATAATTTGAAACACCAAAGGATAATTCTTAGTGTCACAATGGCTGTTATTTTATTTGAATGGGATTTTCTTATAGTATACTAGAGGCCTGTTGCACGAAGAGATTTGTGCAATAGGCCTTCCCTTCCCCTGGCTGCCGGCACCAGTTTTCCTCCGGCACCCAGGACCCATCCCTTCCCCTGGCTGCCGGCACCGGTTTTCGCTGCTCCGGTCGGAGCCTTTGGTCTTCGCTGCTCCGGCCGGAGCCTTCGGTCTTCGCTCCGCCGCTTCGTGCCTACGTATGCAAGTTAACCGCCATCTTTGTTGGGTTAATTTGCATACTCTCCTGATTGGCTGGTGAGTGTAGCGGAGGGATGGTTAATTTACATGTTTATTATTAGGTAAGATTGACTAGAGGCCCGATGCACGAATTCGTGCACCAGTGGGGTCCATTGGCCTGGCCTGCAGGATTGGGCCGAAACCAGCTCCCCGACATCCCCCGAGGGGTCCTGGATTGCGAGAGGTCACAGGCCAGGCTGAGGGACCCCACCGGTGCATGATCGGGGCCGGGGAAAGATGTGGGAGGTTGGCCAGCCAGGGAGGAACTGCGGGAGGGCTACAGGGTGTGTCCGGCCCGTCTTGCTCAGTCCTGATTGGCCAGGCCCCAGCAGCAAGCTAACCTACTGGTCGGAGTGTCTGCCCCCTGGTGGTCAGTGCACGTCATAGCGAGTGGTTGAGCGGCTTTAGCATATCATGAGCATATTATGCTTTGATTGGTTGAATGACCGATCGGACACTTAACATATTAGGTTTTTATTATATAGGATAATTGGGACCAGATGGTATACTTTATGCCCTCCCTTCCCTTTGTAAGGTTTTTGGCTGATTAAATTATATGACATTGGGAAAGATTTTATCTTGACAAGTGAAAGAGGTAGGTGAATGATAAATAACATTCATTTCCACTATTGCCTGCAAACTGGGGTTAGAGTAGTTTTGTTAGTAGTCAACTGGAAGACAGATACTGTGAACTCAATAATATGTGGCTTCAGTGAAGATACCACTTAAATGAAAATGGACCTGAATTACTCATGCAGTTTACCATCATTTATATCCATTAATAAAGTAATAGTTTATTTTGAAAAACCTTTGCACTTACTGAGTTTTGTTGGCCTTTCAAGCCCCTGAATTCATTTGTAAAAGTCATTAGATCTTCTATCACTATATCCATGGCTTTTAATTGTTTAACTATTTTTTTCTCAGTTTCTGAGTTGTTGATTTGGTAAGGTTGTTATGATTTTCTTCTCTTCAGCCTTCAAATGTCCCAAAGGGGGGCAGAACAATTTTGAGTGCTAATTACCAATGGCACTTTTCAGGTAGTTAAATACATCCAACGTAAAGGAAACTTTATAGGATTAAAAAGAAAATTCTGTGCTGCTTTCTAGGATGGTGGTATCTAAAGCTAATTTTATTCCATGGATGGACTTCCAAAAGCATGGACTCAAAATTGTATTTCTTCAGTGAAAATATTTTTACCAAAATGAAACATCATTTATGAAAATATCTAAAAGAGTAAAAAAGTTTGTGAAAAAGAGACATTATCTTACTCTAAACTGGTCATTCTGGAGCAGCGCTGTCCAATAAAAATTTCTGTGTTGGTGGAAATGTTTTGTTATCTGTGCTGTCCAGTATGGTGGCTACCGGCCACTTGTGGTTATTGAGCACTTGAAATGTGACTTATGTGACTGAGGAACTGAATTTTCCAATTCATTTTAATCTAAATAGCCACGTGTGATGTGACAGCACAGTTCTATGCTGATGTACTTTGTACTAGACAGCACAGTTTTGAATCATTACATTGAGTACCTAAGCTAGAGGTTCTGAAAGAAAGTGATCC
Organism: Myotis lucifugus; assembly: GCF_000147115.1. Classification (NCBI taxonomy): domain Eukaryota; kingdom Metazoa; phylum Chordata; class Mammalia; order Chiroptera; family Vespertilionidae; genus Myotis; species Myotis lucifugus. The sequence goes on along the minus strand of NW_005871582.1, from coordinate 203,236 downwards.
CATTAGGATTTTCTTGAAGCTGAAGACCTAACCACTGCTTGGAGTTACTCTTGATTTTTCCATAAAATAAATAAGGGCCATCTTCTACTCTCAGTTTTTACATTAAGGAGGTTTTGAAATGTTCTTTCTGATCTATTTAGTAAAGCATTTACTAAGTCTTAGATGAGCATGCAGTAGTCAGCGTATTGTGTTATAGGTTAGATTAGTTCTCTAGCTCAGAGAGACAGTTTTAGTGACCTGAGAGTTTTATTGCCTAATATCTCAAAACTACTGGACTTGGAAGTGGAAATAGCAGCTATTGCCTTTTCACAACAAATCTTTTTTTGGCTACTTCCTGTACCTGTCACCTTTATCTTTATTACTTATTTATTTTATTTGAAAAATTTTTGCCTACAGGTATTCTTTCCTTTATAAAATTCATATGTAGGTAAATCTGGGAATAATATTTCATGTTATGAAAGTACTAGAGGCCTGGTGCATGAAAATTCATGCACTGGAGAGGGGGGGGGGGGTCCCTCAGCCCGGCCTGGTCCCTCTCACAGTCCCGGGGCCCTTAGGGGTGGGAGGCGACCCGGCAATCAGGTGATGGCGACGCCCCATCACATCTCTGCTACTGCCACTGCTGGCAGCGCAAGCCTCGGCCAGCCCTGGTTACTTGAGCTTTGGGTGGCCCTGGGTGCAGGCCCAGCCTTGCCACGCGCCTGCCACCCTGGCGGGGCTGAGGAGACTGGGTGCTGCCATCTTGTGTTGGCGCTGCCATCTTTAAGGGCATGGCAGTCAATTAGCATATTCCCTCCTTATTGGCTGTGGGTGCCGCCATCTTTGAGGGCAGGGCAGTCAGTTAGCATATTCCCTCCTTATTGGCTGTGGGTGCCGCCATCTTTGAGGGCAGGGCAGTCAGTTAGCATATTCCCTCCTTATTGGCTGTGGGCGCTGCCATCCTTGCAACATTGTGAGGGTCAATTAGCATATTCCCTCTTTATTAGATAGGATTCTTGCTTTTTAAGGTAGTCTTAACAGGTTACTCTAGCATCTCTAAAGTTTCTCATCAACCTTAAGTTATCCAAGCCATCAATTGAAGGTCAATTAGAAACAAAACTTTGTTAATGGGGAAATAGATTCTGTGTACAAAAAAATAATTTTTGATTATATATTGCATGAAGTAAGGCATAATTGTCTCAAGAAACTAGCCAGTTAGCCATGAACTGGTGGTGAGCTATCTCCTCACATTTCCATCTGCTTCATTCTGAGCTGCCTCAATTTCCTTGATTGTACTATAGCAGCAAGAAATCTATTTTTGTGAAGTTACTATAAATAATGATGAGAAATAATTTTTTCACTCAAGTTCATTCTCTGAATTCGAAAAGTGGTTCTTAAGCAGTGTGAAGTAGAGGCTAATTTGGCCTTTTCATAAATAGGGTTTCACCCAAAGCAACCTTCCTCTGTGCATAGCTCAGTTTAATCCACAACTGAGATAAATAGGCTATAGGAAGATCGGTTTGGTGGAAAGGTTCACTAAAACATTTCATTAAGTATAAAAACACTTTTAGTTGTAATGCAGGAACTTGAGGGAGAATTTGATGGACATTATTCTAACTTGAGAAGTGCTTTTACTGGTAGTGTTGTAAATGTTGAAAAACAAAAGAGAAAGGGTACTATTAATGGAGATAGGATAGTGATCTGAATTAGCTGATGTGCCTTATATTTGAACATGTTTATTGTACATTTTTTAAAAAGCATTATGGAGGTATGTTTGACATATGTATATATCTGTGAAACTTCCCTCCCCCTTCCTTGTTCCCCTCCTCCTTCCCCTCTTCTTCTCCCTCTTCCTCCCTCCCTTCACTCTCTAAAAATCAATGGAAAAAATATCCTTGGGTGAGGATTAGCAAAGAAAAAAAAGAATGAATGTTGGATTTTATAAAATGCTTTTTCTGTGTCTGTTGAGATGATCATATGGCTTTTCTCTTAGTTTGTTAATCTAGTGAATTGATTATACTAATGGGTTTTCAAATGCTGAACTAGTCCTGCATTTTTTAGATAAGCCCCGCTTCATGATGCATTATCCTTTTAATAGATAATATGGATTCAATTTGATAAGATTGTATTAAGAATTTTTACATCTATATTTATCATGGGTATTAGTCTGTAGTTTTCTTATCTTAACAATGTTTTGTCTGGTTTTATTATCACAGTAAATTCTGACCACATGGAATGAGATTAAGCTCCACTTCAGTTGTCTGTAAGAATTGTTTTAGTGGTATTATTTCTTCCTTAAATGTTTGGTAGAGTTCATCAATGGAGCCATCTATGCCTGGAGTTTTCTTTGTGGGAGGGTGACTACTTTTAATAAAGATAAAGGCCTATTCAGATTAACTTTTTGGGTGAGCCTCGGTGGCTTGTCTTTTCAGTAATTTTGTTTATTTTATGCTACTTGTATTTATAGTTTAGAGTAGTTCACAATATTCTGTTTTTTTAAATATCTCTAAAACTGTAGTGACGACACTTCTTTCTTATACAGGTAATTGGTATCTTCTCTTGCTCTCTCTCTTTTTTCCTTATCAGTCTGGCTAGACATTTGTTGTTGTTGCTGTTTTTTTGTTTGTTTTAATTAGTTTTATTGATTGTCTCAAAGAACCAACCAACTTTTGGTTTCATTTCTTATCTCTCTTGTTTTTGATTTCCATTTAAAACATTTTTTCACTATGCTTTTTATCATTTCCTTCTTTCTGCAGTC